>NC_092506.1:2711387-2996197 GCF_047511675.1 Marmota flaviventris
GCGGCTCCACTTTGAAGTCTCTGTGGTTTGAGGCGGGCTGTTATCTTGCCAGAGAGCTCGTCTGTCTACATGGATTTTATCTGAAAGTAACTGAGAAGCTAAAAATAGAGGAATTTTGGTTGGGCAGGGAGCACGGTTGCTCCGTTGCCTTGACAACAACAGGCTCTAGCCTACTCCCAATCCAGGCTACAGTGGAGCAGGTGGGGCAGGGTGCAGCCCACGCAGGACGCTCTCCATCCCTGCCCTGCCCACTCCTGGGCCCTGGGGCCTGCAGTCTGTCCCCTCCCCACCTGGTACAAGCTGCCCCTGGCCCAGGGAGGCCTTGGGACCCCAAGAGGTAAAGGGGATCACAGAAGGAGAGGGAGGTCCAGGCTTCAGTACCCACTGGGACCCTTGCTCCTGGCCTGGCCTGCTGGGCTGTACATCCCCAACACCTGAGCCCTGCTGGAGGGCCTGGTCACCGTGAAGCAGCTCAGGCCTGACTGGGTGGTCCTGTGGCCTTTTCCAGGTAGCTGGCCCAGCAGGAGATGGCCCCATCTGGCAGGACGGGAACCAAAGTCCACAAATGGAGGTCTCACTAGGGTCAGGCTCAGAGGCTCAGGAGCCATCTGTGAGCCGGGCCTGGCTTTGGCTCTCCCTCTGCACAGGGGCTCTGCATAGAGGCTGAGCCAAGCATATCAGAAGGAGCCATGACGGAGCCAGGGAAAGGCTACCGGCCTGGGCATCCTGCTCAGGGCACCCGGACTAAGAGCCTGGTGTCCTCTGGGAGTGACCATGGGTGGCAGACAGCATCTCCTGGGAAGTTCCCCTCCCCAGGCCTGAGCCTGCTGGGGTCTGAGCATGAAGATGAAGCCCTAGGTTGACCAAGGGCCGGGGGGTGGGCTCAGGTGAGGGCGTGCTGCCTCGGGTGCAGAGCTGGAGTCCCTGATCCCTGGGGGCCAGGTTCAGGCACAAAGCTGGGGTGAGTCTCAGAGCCCCCCTGGCCTCAGCATACGGCTCTGAGCCAAGGCTGCTGGGAGATCCCGCCGCAGACCCTACAGGCACGCTCTGCCTTGCCCCCTGTCCCCAGGGCTCATCTGGTCTGAGGGGCATCCCCTGCCTGGGGCTTCCCAGGTAGCAAGCAGCACCCATGTTGTACCCAGAACCTCGGCCCTTCCCAGAGCCTGACTGGGACCCCAGCTGTCTGTCAAGGGGCTGGCAGAGGTGCACCGACCAGAGCAGAGGCAGCAACCAGCCGATGTTGGCTCAGCTGATGGCAGCCTGCCCAGCCCATCCCCTGCCAGTGACCACTGTCCCCCTGGTACCCGCTATCCCCCGTGGGGACAGACCCTGGGAAAGGGCTTTGCTGGGCCCAGAGGGCACAGTGGCATGGCCTGGGCCCCACATTATCGCAGTTATCAATGCAGTCATCAGGACCATAAACAACTCAAGCGCAATCCTGCTGACCTCGGGATGTAGGGGACAGGAAATCCCTCAGAGCCCGGTGGGTGCACAGCAGAGCCGGTGCCAGCCAGCCTGTCCAGCCCCAGCAGGAGCCCCTGGACCTTCCCCCCCAAGGCCTTCCCCCCATCCCCACCCCACCAAGCTGGCTGCGGGGCCAGGGGTCAAGGCTCAGCTCCTCAGCTCTGAAGTGGGCCTGAGAGGGCTGGGGCAGGGGCCTCTGGGACTCACAGATGGCTGGTCCCCCCTCTCAGGAGGACAGGGAGACCAGCTTGTTCAGGCCGTCTCAAGGGCCAGGAGCCCTTCCTCCCTTACTGCTGGTTGGGGACCTGCCCCAGGGGGAAGGCCCCACAGACTCGCTTCTGGCCCAAGTCCTGGGCCCTGCTTGGCAGTGGGATGAGCCGGTCCTACTCAGAGCCCCACTCAGCCTACAGGACGCCCCCTCCCTGGTCCCTGTCCTCCTCCACCTCTGTCCTGACTCTCCAGGCTCTCCTCACACCCCCCCACACCCAGCACAGAAACCTCCCCACACCAGGTCTGCTCCCGCTGGCCTCCCTTCCTGGGAGCAAGAGGCCTGAGCCGGCGTGGGAACAAATTCCTCCGCCCCCGCCCCCGCCCTCCCCCACGGTCTTCTGTACTTTGGAGGGCTCATGTTTGCCCAGATAAGTCCTCTTGAGTAGGTTAATTTAGTTAGGTAAAAAACAGGTCCCCGAGGAGGCCACAGACAGGGGTCAGGGACAGGTGAGATCAAGAGAGAGAAAACAGGGCTTTGGTAAATGCAGGGGTCTCTCTGAACCAAGGCCGAGGGCCAGGGTGGGGTGAGGAGCAGGCGGTGCCGTCCATGGGCTCCGGTGGTGGTCAGGGGAAGGGCCTGGTGGGCAGCATGAGGGCTGCTGATCAAGGGTCCTCAGGCTGGGCCCCCCCCCCCACCGGCCCTCTGCTGAGCTGTGCACCCACAAGGTGGTCTCTGTCCTAGAATTGCCATCAAGCCCCTCATCCAGAGCCTGCAGGCCGGTTCTGAGGCATCGTGGTCCCAGGGGTTCCCCATGTCCTCCAGAGCCATCTCCACGCTGCTCTCCAGCCCCCCGCCCTGCCCGGCCAGGCCTTTGCCTGCCCGGGTTGGATTTTTATCAACTTCTCACTGCAGACCTCGGCCTCCCCAGGCCCCGATGTAGGATCTCTCACGCGCTGCCGAGATACACCGGCTGAGGTTTTGTTGGGAAGCCGTGTGAACCTCTCTGGCGGGCTGATTCCAGGCGGGGCCCTGTTGGGGGGGGGGGGGGGCCCTGGGGGGGCCCTCCCCAGCCCTGGCTTTGTGTGATGTGAGCTCACAGCCGCTCTGCTTTTTCCCTGCGCTGGAACACTTCGCCCAAGGTTGGAATTTTTAATTTCTCTTGAGTGTAAGGTGGAACTCACCCCAAGGCCACCTAGGCCACCCCAAGCGCTGGGTGAGGCCCTTCCTGAGGACTGATCTGATGGCTAAGGATTCGGGACTTCAGATCTGCTACTTTTTTCTCGTGTCCGTTTCGATAAGCGAGGGTCCCGGGAATCTGTGCGCTTTGACTTGGTTTTCGGAGGTGCTGGCACTTCCTGTCCCACCGACTCCAGCCTCGGGTTCCTGTCTCCTTTTATACTCCCAGCGTCACTAATGTGTGCCTCGGCTTTTGCCCCCAGTCATCCAGCCTGCTAGGTGTTTGCCCATTTTATTAGTATTTTCACCAAATCGTTGGCTTTATGAATCCTATCCCTTTTCAGTAATCCCATTACTCTGACTTTTTCCAGATTTCTGAGATATATAAGGCGACAGCATTAGAGCTATTTATAGCATTTAAGGTAATGAAGTTTTCCACCGAACATCACTCCAACTGCATCTCCGAGTTCTGATAAATGGCATTTAGTCTTGATTTCCACCCACTTGTGTGTTTTCCTCATCTCCGTCCCCACCTCTCGTTCTTCAGACGAGAGGTTTCCTGCGTGGAGTTTGTAGAAAGCATCCTCAGCGAGCCACTCTGCTGCCAGGGACAATGACAGTCCCTTGCCAGGTTTTAACATACGACTCATGGCAAAATATGGGGTCAGTCTTTGAAACTCGCCCTCTGTGCCCGCAGGGAGCGTGTCTGCTGGAGCCACCGGCGTGGTGGTGGTCACAGCCACTGGCACGCGCTTCTCTGCCCTCACTGGGGAGTCTGTGGGCCTTGATCGATCGTCACCGCGCAGACGGGGTAGCTTTCCAAGAAACTTCTACACTGTCCTCCAAAGCCTTTCTCGGATTCTGCTTTCCCACCAGTCACGGGTAAAGGTCCGTTCTCTCCGGCCTCCAACGCGCGGTATGGCCGGCCTCTCCTGCCGGAGCCCTTTTAGTGCGGATGTAATGGCATCTCATTGTGGGTCTGATTTGCATTTCCCTAATGACTAATGATGTTGAGCAACTTTTCATGTGCTTATTAGCCATTCATGGCCGTCTTTAGTGAAATGTTTATCCAACTCTCCTTCCCATTTGCTAATTAAGTAGTCGGTTGTATTATCGAGTTGCAAGTGTTTTTTTCTATGTTCTGGATACAAATCCTTTATCAGACGTCTGACTTGCAAACTGTCCCTCCTACTCCGCGGCTGTCTTTTCATTTTCTGAATGGTGTCTTTTAAATCACAGAACTTTTTCATTTTAATGAAGTCCAATTTGTCTTTTCTTGTATGGCTCATGCTTTCAATGTTCCAAGACCTCTTTGCCTAATCCAAGCACAGGAACACTTTCTCCTATTTTTTCTTCTAGAAATTGTGTTGAATTAGCTTTTACATTTAGGTCTGAGTTTTATTTGGAGATAATTGGGGGGCGTGGTATGAGGCAAAGTCTAAGTGATTTAGTTTTAGTTTTTGTTTTGTTTTTTTAACTTATGGACACATTCAGCTGCTTAGCACCATTTATCCAAAATATATATATATACATGCATACATATAGACATTTTTTCCTTCATCAAATTTTCATGAAAAATTAATTGCCCCAAAATGTCTGGGTTTACTTGTACATTTGCCATTCTGTTCTATTGGTCTATGTGCCTATCCTCAAACCCACACTGTACTGTTTTGATTATTAGAGACTTACAGTTAAGTTTTGAAATCAAGTAATATAGAGCTCCTAATTTTATTCTTTTTTCACAGTTTTTACCCATTTGGAAACCTATAAATTTTCATACAAATTCTAGGATCAACTTGCTGATTTTTACCAATAAAATAAAAGAGCCTGCTGGGGTTTCAATAAGCGTTGCACTGAATTTTTAGATCCATTTGGGGAAAATTCACATCTTAACAAAAGTAAGACTGATAATCCATGAACATGGTATATTCCTATATTCTCCATGTATTTGATGTACTTTAATTTCTCTCAGTGATGTTTTATTAGTTTCTGAAGTATAAATTTTGCATTTCTTTTACTAAATTGAGTCCTACGAATTTTGTTGGCCATGCTACTATCAATAGAATTGTTTTCTTACCTTCACTTTTGAATTGTTACTAGGATATACGAGTACAGTTGATTTTATATCCCTCTTGTATACTTGCTGTTATTAGTCTTGGTAGTTTTGTTGTTGATTCCTTCCAGTCATGTGTGGAATGGACGTGGCCATCTGGTGATAAAAGTGACTGTCATCTCCATGAAGTACGACATTAGCCATAGGTTTTCCATAGATGCTTTTCACTGGTTGAGGGTATACCCCTAGCTCATTAAGAAGGCTTATTATAATTTTTCTATGGCAGTACAAGGGATTAAACCCAAGGCCACTGAGCTACATCCCCATTCTTTTTTTTTTTTAATATCTATTTTTTAGTTGTACTTGGACACAATATCTTCATATTATTTATTTGTCTTTATGTGGCACTGAGGATTGAACCCAGGGCCTCACACGTGCTAGGCGAGTGCTCTACCACTGAGCCCCAGCCCCAGCACCCCCCATTCACTTTCAATTGTTTTATTTTGATACAGGGTTTCACTGGTTGCGAGGCTGGCCTTGAACTAGCAGTCCTCCTGGCTGGCCTCCCAAGTAACGCGGATCACAGGGGTGCACCACCTCATCTAGCTCATAAATGAATGCTGAATTTTTCTCAAATGCCCTTTCTGCATCTACTGAAACGAGCACATGGCTTCGTCCCTTATCTCTTATATGGCGTAATACTGTAGCGGACTTTGGGATTCAAAACCAACTTCACATTGCTCATTCCCAGCGTATGGTATTCTAACATAGTGTTAGACTCAGTCTGCTGATAGTTGTTAAGAATGTTTGTATCTAGATGCAGAAAGGATACTGATCTGGAGTTTTATTTTCTTGGCTCTTAAAAAAAATTTTTCTGACTTTGGGATCCGATTTTTAAAAGCTCTCCTTTTTAATTCTGTAACGATATATTCCAGCTGTGTCCTTTGCAAACATACATGTGTGGGTGCCTGTGTGTATCTGACTGAGCTTTAATGATCATTTCATACAGTCACATTTAATATTGGTTCTATTGTATTTGGTGAATCCCTAGCAGGACATTTTGTGTTTTCCGTTTCTACTAAGTTTTTAATGTTTATTTTTTCCCTCTTTCTGGCCTTTTATTGGCTCATTTATTGTTTGTCCTTCCACTTCTCCCTCAGTCCTTACGTCTGGGATCCCTTTTTTTTTTTTTTTTTTTTTTCTGTTTGATGTATTCATTAGAATTTCCTTCAGTGAAAAATCAAAATTTCCCAGATTTTATTTGTTTAAAAATGACCATTTGACTGTCTTTCTTAAAAAAAAATATTTCCACCAGTTATAAAATCTAGGCCCAACGTCACAGGATTATTTAGAACATCAAAATGTTATTGAGCCGGGCCCAGTGGTGCTTACCTGTGATCCCAGAATCTCGGGAGGCCGAGGCAGGAGGACCGTGAGTTCACAGCCAGCCCCAGAAAGGTGAGGCACTAAGCAACCCAGTGAGACCGTCTCTAAATAAAATACAAAATAGGGCTGGGGATGTGGCTCAGTGGTCAAGTGCCCCTGAGTTCAATTCCCAGTACCTGCCTCCCCCCCCACCTGAAATTTTATTGAATTATCCTTTGGCTTCCTTTGTTACTGTTGAAAAAGAAAAAAAAGAAAAAGATGAAGGCACATTTTCATTAATTGGAAGGAAACGTACCTGTGTTCCCCTGGCCACCCTTAGGATTTTCTCTTTGACCCCAGCACTGTTCAGTTCCCACCATGGATTGAGGGTGGGGGTGGCGCAGGGATATTTGTTCATCCGCGCTCCTTCAGGCACCTCCACCCATGGTGTGATCTGAGTTGTTCTCAGTCAATGTCTCCAGATTTCACTTCAGCCTCTTTACCTCCTTCTGGAACTTTCATTAGACGCGGGATAGACCATCCCACTCCTCGTCTCTGGACCTCTGGTTCTTTGTCCATCACTTTGTACACCTGTGCTGTGTTCTGGGAAGTCGTTTTGACTCTTCTTGCAGTGCTGGGGATGGGGCCTGGGACTTGCCACGTGCCAGGCAAGTGCCCCGTATATCCCCAGCCCTTCTGGAAATCTGCAAGATGATCCATCTTCCAGCCACTGCTCGTTTCTTCAACTGTGTCTAATCCACCATTAAACTGGTCCAATAAAGTCTAAATGTCCCTTCTTCATATTCATAAAAGTTCTGTTGCGTTCTCGCTCACACCCAGGAGGTCATTTTTATCGTATCTTCCTCTTGTGAATTCAAATTGCTTGAAATTACTTGAAGTGTTTTAAATGTGAATATTCTAGATTTCGTTTTCTCTTGATTCCAGAATCTACAGTCTTTACACATCTCTCTCTGTTTGTCTTTTTCCTTCTGATTCTTATTCATAGTGTTTTGTTTTCTTTGCTTTTCTAAGAATGTGAACTCATCGATTTTAAAATTGATCTGTGGGAATTTCTGAGGCCTGGTGTGCAGTCGGGGGTCTCAGAGAGGACTCACGTCTGCCCCTTCCGTTACCGCACACCTGGGTGCCCTTCCAGCTCCAAGCTTTTGCGGATCATGAAGGTCATGTGGGTCTGAGCTTCCCCACAGAGCGTGGACCAGCCCGTGCTTGTGACTTCCCAGGGCCACCAAGTTCCCTTGCTCAGAGCAGCCGTCAACTTCCCCTAATTCCTGGTCAGCTCATGGATGCTGCCGGCCAGGATGGAGTTGTTAATTTTACTCTAATTAATTGATTTTTTTAAAAATCAGGTGAAGTTAAAATTGCAATAATACATTTTTTTTTAATCCAATAGATCCAAAATATCATCATTTCAAAATGGAAAGCCATTGGCGTAGTTTGACTTTCTTATCTTCACACTGGGCCTCCCAAGCCAGTGTAACTGTGTACTTAACAGCACATCTCGATTCAGATGCCGAGTTTTCATGAGAACGGCTTGGTCTGTATTTAGATTTCATAGAGTTTACAGTTGGACAAGGAGATTCTCATGCCTGTCATTCCAAACATACTTTTAAAGTTTTCCAATAACTCAATCGAGGATCCGCATTTAAGTTCAGTAAAATTAAATCATTGGAGTTCAGTTCTCCAGTCTCAACAGCCACATTCTGTGGGCTCCATGGCCTCAAGGGGCCAGTGGCTGGAAGGGGCAGCTTTAGACTTGCCTCCCGTGGGCAGGGAGCACAGTGTGGCCCCGTCCAGGACCGGAGCTGTGGAGGAGTGTCCCAGGAAGAGCAGGGCATGCAGACGGAGCCCTGGGCAGGACTGTGGGACCCAGCACCCTCCTTCCCCAGGGGGACACGTCCTTGCAGACCTGCCTGGGTTCCCTGACCCCCTCCGACACCCATGCTCTCCAAGGTCCCAGGGACCGCCAGCCTGGGATTCTGTTTGTGACTTCTCTGTCCCCTCTGCCTCTGCCTTCCCCTTGGAAGGTGACACCCAGAGGCTCCACTTCCAGGCGGACCTGCCCAGCCAGCCATGGCCACCATTGAGCACCTCCCCACCCCCAGGGCTGGCTGCATCAGAAAGCAGAAGAGCCCCCCGCCCCAGGGTCCCTCGCTCCCCACTTTCCTCTTCCCCCACCACTTCTCCCCCTGCCGCTGGGCTGCTCTGAGTGACACAGCCGTCAATAGGCGGGGGCGTGGGCTCCGCCTGATCAAAGGGCTCCCTTTAGAAGCGTATTAGTTTGCTATTCTGGGAACTGGTTATTTTAAGGTTAGTGTATTTTTTCTTTCCTGAGGAGCCGTCTTAGTGGATGGCGGAGTCCCGAGGTGCCGGCCCTTCAGTCAAACCACACAAGCCCTGTTTTGTCTAGGGTTTCAAAGATAAACCTATAATGAAAGCGTCGTTTGACGCTGAGCACTGCCACCCCATTCCTGGGCGGGTGTGGGTGTGTCCACAGGGGAGTCCCTCTGCTGCCCTCGAAGGGAGCCTGAGGCCAGAGCCCTTCTGTGGCTGCCTGGGACTGGGCAGCCAGGCCCTGCACCCTCCCAGCCCCCGCCACCCCACCTCCAGGCCACCCTCAGGGCCCTGGGGGGTCTAGGAGATGCCCCACTTCAGCCAACCAGCTGATGTGGACAGTGCTATCCCAGCCCGTGGCCAGGGAACGCTCAGGGAAGTCCTGCTGAAGGGGACAAGGGCCCTGGTGGGTGGCCACGCAGGACCAGACCTTTGTGTGTCTGCCTGGGGGGTCAGGAGTCACAGAGAGGAGCCTCTAGATAATTGAAAATCTATGTGCCCTTCAATCCCATGTCCCAGGAAAACCCTGGGGTCACTGGTCACTTGGGCCCGGGCTCCAGAGACCTGCTCACCCAGATGCTAGGTGATCCTCCCCACCCACCTCAGCAGCCCCTTCCCAGCCCTGTCCCTGTTGGCCTCAGCCTTCCCCTCCATCCAGGCAGGGAGGATGGTCCAGCCGGACACTGTGAGCCTAGAGGGAGGAGGAGAGGAGTGTCCTGCCTTTGGGGGTCAGAGTCCGGACATGCGCCGGCAGCCTGCCCTTGGGCCTGTGTGTTCTGATGTCCCGAGCAGAGCTCTTGCCGAAGGCACGGGGTTCCTACATACATGGGGCCCCTGGCCCAGCCAGGTCTCGAGCCCCAGGGCTGAGCCAGCCTGGTGGCAGGGCCCGGCCGTTCCCACCTCCCGCCATCTCTGGGCCACTAGTTCTTGACGTGAGTTACAGGTGAGGCTGGACGGCCCTCGTGCGGAGCTGGGCCCAGTCAGAACCCCCCCCACACATCTTACAATGTGGGCGCTTAAGAGGATCTGGGTTGCAGGCGGCAGGGTCAGGTCAGCATGTGGCAACGGGTCTTGGGAACCCCTTGCCCCTCCTCCACCTGCCCTCGCGCCTGCTCCTACAGGAGCAGCTCAGGGTCCACAGCTGTGTCCAGGCCCACCATTGTGTTGGGCACGTGCTGTCGGTGAGCCTGACCTGGCCCCGCCTGCGGCCTGCAGACCCCAGCCCTGCCACAGGACCTGGTGGAGGTCCTGCCCCTGACCTCAGGCTCCTCTGCTGTGCTGAAATGACCCTTGAGCTGTGCAGAGGTGGCCATCCCGACCGTCCCTCCATCCCCAGGAGGCCCGGGCAGGAGGGCTATCAGCCGGCAGGAGGAACTGAGGCCATTCTCTCCCTCTGGCCCTGCTGGTCTTTCTGCAATGCCCTCTGCTTGCTGGCACCTGGTGTCAGTACCACTCTGGCTCCACACAGGGGACAGAGCTCTGCCACCACACGTGGGGGCAGCCCTGCCCCGTGGTGCCCCGCCTGGGCCACTCCTGTTGGGAGAAGGACCAGGATCCCTCCTGTGGCCACCATCTGTGGAAGTCGCCGTTGTCTTCACGGCTCCCCTCGGGCTTGCCCAGGTGTGCCCTGTCCACACTGGGTGCTGGGTGTGCACACACAGTCATGCACTCCTGGACTCCTTATGCCCCTGCCTGCTTCACAGAGACCAGCCCGGGCCTTCCCTCATGCCTTTGGAGCCTGTGCTAAGGCCCAAGCCCTGCCCCCATGCCAGCCAAGAGACCCAGGTGGATCCTGTGGGCTCTGCCCAGCAGTGCCCAATGGAGGGCATGACACGGACACTACAACACACAGCCCTGTTGGAGGATCAGTGCCTGGATCTCTAGCCAGGCCAGAGGACCCTCACATGCAAAGGTCCTGTGGCCTGCACGGTATGGTGCATTTCTGAGCCTGGAGGCCTGGGTAGCTGACAGGGAGCTGAGAGAGTGAACATGAGGATGGGCAGCCAACAGGCAGGAGGGGCCACACTGGGCCCCGACCCTGCCCTGGGCATGCCTCCCAGGTCTGAGCCTCAGTTTCTCCAGCTGCACGGTGGCCTCAGACCTTTCAAGTCTCGATGGCTCCTCTGCCTCTCCTCTTTCTTGGGGTGATTCTCTTCCAATGCGTGGGGGACACACCCCCAGCCAGGCTCTCCTCAGTGACTCTATTTATAGGCCTCAGATATTGGCCAGAGAGGAAATTTACATTTTTGAAAAATGTAGCTGGAGCCCTTGCGGACTCCTGTGGGTGGGACTCCCGAGCCGCGGGCGGGGGCCGCAGACAGAGGCTGTGTGTCTGGGCGGGCAGCCGCGAGCAAGGCCCAGAGCGCTGCCCTCTCCTCTGTGATCAGCAGCATCTGGGCAGGCCGTCGGCAGGGCCTGGGGTGAGGGCGGCCAGCCTGCCTGCCTGCCTTGGCCAACCTCAGGGGACATGCATCTTGGTCAAAATGGCCCCTTTTTAAAATTGCCACCCTGTTGGTCAAGGCTCAGCCTGCCTCCCCCCCGCCCCCTGTCCAGTTCTGCATATTAAACAGCGGTTTGGTCACCACCAAAAATAGACGTCCCAATCCAGAGCCATCCTTCCCGCCTAGGGAGAGACCAGCCTGGACAGGGGCGGCCAGTCCTGGCCCTGGCCCTGACCGTGCCGGCTCCAGAAACCACGGCCAAGAAGGCAGGGGAGGGGGCGGCAGGGAGCACGTGTGGCCTGACTCGGGGGAGCCCTGGCGGGGACAGGGCCCAGTGACAAGGGACGTCTGGGTGGGGCTGTCGTGTGCATGTGGCCGGGGCCTGCCCGGGTCTGGGTTCTGGGCCCGGGGGTGGGGTGGCAGGTGGCAGCCAGCAGGTCCCCACCATGAAGCCACATCCAGCAGGCACTCCTCCACCCCACGGCCTGGGCCTCCACAGGTGTGGGCCTCCTCGGCCTGGACCGGGCAGCCACAAAATGGCGGCGCTGCTCCTGGGGCTGAGAGCAGAGAGCGGGAGCCGCGGCGGCGGCTGTTTACGTTGCCGGGCTCTGAGCTCCAGAGGCGGATGGAAACTTTTGTGGATTGAACACGGGGCTGAGGCGCGGGGCTGTTTGGGTTGGCAGCCTGCTCCCTCCCCACCCGTCCCTCAGCCGCCGCCTCCCGCCTGCGCCAGGCCCATCCATTCATGCCTCCCTCAGGGGCCCCTCCTCCACCCCCTGCCTGCCTGTGGCCTTCCACCCCCTCCTGTGCTCGGTGGCCTTGAGGGGCAGCTGTGTTGCCCCAGAGTAGGGGTGGCCCACCCCCCACCCCAGGTCTGAAAAAGGCCACAGCATGAGGTAGAGGCTGCTCCTCTGGATCCTCTTCAAGCTCAGGTCCTCTGACCTGCAGACCTTCTTCTGTGACATAGCAGCCTGCGAGGGTCTGGTGAGAAGGGTAGGGGCCATGGCCATGATCCCACACCCAGAAAATGCCTGATCAACAGGCCCCATCACAGTGGCCATGCTCACAGGGAGGCAGAAGGCACCCTCCCTCCTGCTGGGGAGACACCCTCTGGGTCCTGGCCTTTGAAGAGATAGGGGTTCCGTGGGCCAGAAGGGCTCCCGGGGGCTGGGGTGCCCGTCCCACAGAATCTGGCATTCTGCTCAGAGGGCACCATGGGCAGAGAGGCGCTGAGTGCTGGCATGTCTCAGCCACAGCAGGAGACCAGAGCCCCTGAGGTGGGGTGGACAGGCAGAGGTGGGCTGGGCACCAAAGGGCTGGGGTGCTGGACTTTGGGGACAAGAAGAGCTGTGGCCCCGCTCACGTTCCCAGCAGGGTGGTTCTGGTACGTTGCGGATCAGCCTCAAGGGAATGTGACGTAGGGAACCCAGGGGCCAGTGCGCACCACCACATCCCTCCCTGCCCCCCGCCGGCGGCCACCCCGCCAGGGACACAGGTTGGTCAGTGCGCACAGCGCCCCCTCTGTTCCCCACCGGCCGGGAGCCATAGGTCAGGTCTCACATATAAAGAGCTGTCTGTGTGGGCAGTGAGGTGGCCGGCTGCCTGCTGCCCGCGCAGGATGCTGTATCTAGCAGTGTGGACACCCCACCAGACCACAGGCACCCTCCCAGCAGGGGGGGCTTCTGAGGAGAGTGTGCAGGCCTGGCCCATGTCACCTGGCCCTCTCAGTCCTGCACACCTGGGAGGTGAGGGCCCCTGGCCTGGGGGCACCCGGGAGGCCCACCCAGGAGTGCCCAGCCAGCACATGGGCCTGGAATAGTCCCCTGGCTCAGAGCACAGCATCCTGTAGCCACAGTGGAGATGCGCTGTCCAGTCACAGGAAGGGGCCTCCTCTAAACCCAAGTGTCCTCCAAGCAAGGCCTCCGGCCTGGGCAGGGGGCTAAAGCATGGAACAGAGGCTCAGGAGGACAGGAAGGAGGCTCTGGCCACCACCATCAGTCAGTGAGGCGGCCGTCTCGTGCTACTGCCACAGCTCCCTGCCCAGGGCTGCCACCGTGGGCAGAACAAGCTGGTCCTGCCCCTGGAGCACGGGCCAGCAGCAGGAGGGTGCCCACAGTGACCCGTAATTACATATTTCCCAGCGAGAAGGAGAAAGTGGGAGCAGCAGGGCTTCCCCACTCAGCAGGGTCAGGAGCTGGGGCCAGCAGGACGGAGCCAGCGGAAGCAACCTGGGAGTGGGCCTCGCACAGGCCACATCCATCTGAGGCTGCCAGAGTGGGCACGGCTGAGCCCAAGAGCAGGGTTCAGGCCGGCCAGCAGGGAGTCAGGAAGGCGTGGCTCCTGCAGGAGGGGAGGAGAGGGGGGAGCCCCGGGAGCCACCAGGGACCAGGTGGCACCTGGGACCGGCTGGGGAAAGCCTCGGTCTGCGGGTCCCCGGGCACACTGAGGGGTTGAGCAGGACCCTGCACCTCTGAAGGGGTACCCATGTGGCTTGCTGCACTCAAGGGCCACCAGGGAGCAGAGATGGGGACAACAGGAGAACCCGAGCAAGAGGGGCAGGGGGGACCAGGCCTCTGTGATCCAGAGAGGGGAGCCAGTAGCTGGAGGTGACGTGGAGTCGGTGACTCGGGCCGGTGTCCCCAGCCTGAGCTCCACAAGGAGTCCCAAGAACGCAGGGCCTGTGGATCGAGGCTGGGGTGTCACGGGTCTGACTCCACCAGTGGGGCTCGCCGGGAGCTTCCGGGTGAGGAGGGTGGTGGCACAGGAGGATGGGCGGTGACAGCTACAGGCCCCCGTCCCCTGGCCGGGCAGCAGGAGGGAAACAGTCTGCCCGCCCATCTCCGGAGCCCGCTCACAGTTCTGCTGCTACCCCCACTCCTGGGCCCCGAGCCCCCTCTCCTCCCGGTAGGTGCAGAGTCAGGGCCATGCACAGAGGGCCTCAGCTGGGGCAGGGTGGCCCAGCCCTACCCTCTACCAAAGTCCTGGGGAGGAGACAGGCTGCCCACGGGACCCAGGCTGGTACAGCTCCGACCCTTCCTGGTGCGAGGCGCCCCAAGACCAGCCCCTCTCCCTGCCCGACCCTGCCTGTTTCCCGACGCACTCCCTGCCTTTGGGTGCAGTGGGGACTAGCTAGGCATGCCTCTGGAGTCCAGTGGTCACAGAACAGGCCCTGCCACCCTGTGCCCGCACCTGGGGGGCCACACGGCTTCCTGGGGAGGCCACCCAGGGTGTCAGGCCTCGGGGAGCTGGCTTGTCTGTCACACTCAGGGTCCTTCTTGTACTAAAACCGAAGCTCCCCATCCAAACCAGCCTGGACCAGACGGCCCTCAGTCGGGCACCCGGTAACCAGCGAGGGTGGGAAAAGCAGGCCCCGGGCAGGCGCGGGCTTCCTGACCTCACCACCCGGCCCACCCCCAGGCTCTCCAGCTCTGACGGGGTCCCCAGAAGCCAGCCCTGCCCTGATTCTGATGTTTTCTGTGTCCCACTGCTGCAGGGACCCACCCAGCCACAGGACCCGCCTAGTCCTCCCCGCGGCTGGGCCTGGAAGTGCTTCCCCAGTCGGTGCAGAGCTCCAGCCCTCGGGTCCTGGCCCCCCTCCAGCACCCTCCATGGGCGGGCACCTCCCGAGGGAGGGGGCCGTCACCCCCAGAGCACAGGGTGTGGAGAGGACCATCCCGGGCGAGGCCCCGTGGGAGCAGCCTGCTGCCGTCCCCAGCTCCTGCCCAGTCACGTGGGCTCCTTTGTGTTTTTGCACACCGCGAGCTCCCGTCATGCTTCTGACATGACGTTCTTCCCCATGCCCCTCACCTTTGTACACCTAATGCTTGTTCTGCAACAACCTCACCCTAAGAGTGACATCCATAAGACCGTCGGCTTAGCCAGGGCGCGTCCCTTCTCAGCGTGCATTAAAACACAGGCACACTTGCTAAACACTGGCCGACAGCCCAGGGCACCCCTGAGGTCCTGCCACCGCCGGGAGGAGCGCAGCAGGGGCCTGCCGTGATGCTGCCCATGGTGGCCATGACCTGAGAAGTCTGAGTGGAGTTCAGGCCTGGCACCCTCAAGGCAACCAACTAGTCCTCTCAAGATGAGGCCAGGTGGGGACCCTGAACAAGGCATGGAGAGTCCCCTCTAGGACCCCCGGGGCCTACCCAGCTCCTCTCTGCCTTCAGGCCAGGCCAGGCCTCTGGACTAGCCCGGGGAGAGCCCCTGATTCCCTCTCACTCCCACAAACCCTGTCCTGAGGGAGGGACGTGCTCCCCACAGGCCTGGGTCTGGGTTCCTCACTGCTAGCGCTGGGGGCCCTGTGCGCCCCCCTGAGAGCTGGACCCCTGAGATAGTGGGGCGCCGGCGTGAAGGCCCAGGGACCAGGCTCCTCAGGAAGTGGAGCCCCGCCGGTCCGCCCTGCCGCGGTGGCCCCGGGCCTGTCCTGGCCCCCACACAGCCCCCACTGCCGTGCGACCCGCCCGCACCACCTGACAGATGTGACGGGTGACAAAACGATGGGGCAGGGAACGTCGGCCCCTCGGTGCCAATAAAGGCCGCCTTTATCCCGCCGTAAATGGCTTCTGTGTCCAGGGAGACTGCGCCTGTCCCGGGTCTAACCCCCCAAGGGCCAGAGCGGCGAAATTGGATCCGTGGGGAGAGATTTTACAGCGCAGGGGCTGGTGGCAAGTGGTGGCAGAACGTCCCCACGGGGCCACAATGGGGCATTGTTCACAGCCTCACCTGGGCTGTCTCCAGCATCTCAGGATTTATGAGGGCTCAGCCGGCAGCAGCTTCAGGCCGCGGCTTGAGGCTGACTTGGAGGGGCACCAGCGGGGGACCCTGTGAGGAAGAGGACCGTGCTGGAGGCCCCCAGGGGGCACCGGCCCCAGCCCCAGCCCCCACCTCTCCAGCAACAGCCAGCCAGGGACGGGCCACAACGTGCCTGCACACCGCGGCGGGTCATACCATGAAAGAGCCCTCTTTCTCCCGCAGTCCCCACCGAGCCCAGGAGGGCTGGGAGGCGGGAGGCCAGCCAGCAGGCTACACACCATTTCCCAGGGGCGCCTGCTCTGTTAAGGTACAGGCCCAGGGACATCCTGCCTTCCGGACCCCAAGCCCTCCCCAGCACCTGCCCGCACAGGCCAAGACCCCGGCCCTGGCCGCCTGCCGCACCCACCACCACCCAGCTTCACTCTGGAGCCGAGAGTCCTTCCCTGGCCGGTAGCTGCCTCCTTGTGTGTTGGAGGTGCCTCGACTTCTCTGGGCGGGGGCAGCCCCTGCCTTCAGCCTTGCCCAGCTCCCCTTCCTCCAGGCCTGGCCCCTGGCTCACCTCCGGTGCCCACAGGACCGTCTCCCTAGGCCTCTGCCTGTGCTGAATCCTCCTCCCAGGAGGCCTCCCTTCCACGGGCTGCATGGACAGCAGCAGCCAGCGATGTCCCATCTGAGAAGCTAGCCGGGGCCCCAGGCAGAGGGGACACCTCTCCTCTCTGGACGCCCCGTGTGTATTTCCTGGTCATCCTGCACAGCCCAAGCAGCTCAGGGTCATGGGCAACCCACAGGGTGCCATGGTGGGCGGAAGCAGCCTGGTAGCCCAGGTGTGACCTTCCTGCCCCATGGGGTCCATGTGCACAGCCCTCCGTGGTACGACTGGACAATGCCGGGCCTGGGGTTAGGGTTCCCTCTGCCCCAAGATCAGGCTCCTTTCCCCGTCCCTACCTGCAGCCCAGGCCAGCGGGCTCAGTCTTTGCCAGCTGCCCACTCCAGATCTGCCATCTAAACAGTCTGGGCCCAGCTTGCGGCCACCCCAGCCCTCCGGCAGCCCTTCCCGGCTCAGCATCAGGAGGGAGGCGGAGGAGCTGAGCTGCCGGCGTCCCACTGCAGACCCAGCTCACTGCACGGCCTGAGGTCCAGAACTCACCCTCCCACGACCGTCTGAGCGTTCCCACAAACGCCTTCCTGGGGTGCTCAGCCATCCGTGGGCCCCTCGCCAGGGTCACCTTAAAAATAGCCATGGAGAGGTTTGCGGCAGCGAGGCCTTTTTACTCATTCATTGGCAATGGCAAGATTATGCTGAGTTCCCTGAATAGAAAAAGTGCCCACTCTATGTCCTCATTAACATAATTGCAAACAGAATGAATCTTTCTTGATTTCATGTAAACAACAGCTTGAAATAGTTTATAATCCTTGCAGGTATCAAATTAAGTTCTTACTTATGGTCTGGAAATTAATTACCCCGTGCGAGACAAATGTGGAAACCGTGTATTTTTGACAAGAAAATGAAGCAGCTATTGGGGGAAGTGTAACCTAATCGCTGCGGAGAAAATGGTTTGCAAATCGGTGGCGTTGTTTGAACTCTCGCCTCTGTGGTGCGGGGCTCGGTTGATTTGTGGGTGTGTGTCGGCCTAATTTGGATCAGGGGAAGGGGCAGAGGGGCTGGGGACAGGGTAGGGAAGAGGAGAGCAATGAGAGAAGAGGGTTCCCACGTGCAGGAGCCCATGGAGGAGCATTGGAGGAGAATCCAGGTGATTGGCTGCCCTTGCCCTGCAGGACGCCTGGGGGAGGACTAAGGAGAGGGGTCCAGGCAGGGACAGCAACGGAGCCAAGGCCCTGGGGCAGGCATCAGCCTGGAGCAGGAAGGAAGCAGCCTGTCAAAGTGAGCCAGTGAGTGGGCCTGGAAAGAGACCTCAGAGCAGGCAGGGGCACACCTCCAGGGCAGGGACGCTCCCTCCTAGAGGGAGGGGAGTGTCCACCCTCCTGGAGGGCCAGCAAGTCACTGTAGTAATGACAGTCCACTCTCCGAGCAGGGGTGGAACAGAATGTCTAACTTGTATGGTTGTGTTGTGTGTGTGTGTGTGTGTGTGTGTGTGTGTGTTGAGACTGAAACCACCACAGGGCACACTTACAGGGCCCCGTGCACCCAGGACTGAGGGTCCGAGTTCCAGCTGCTGCAGGCTCTCCGTGGTCCACCCCTTGGCGACAAGGCCTCCCACAATCTCCTCAAGAGCACAAGTTCCGTCAGAGACAGGGACAAAGAGGAATTTCTCTGTCATTTGTAGAGTGGAAACGAGTCTCGTTCACAAAAGACGGCCAGGCAGAGGACAGCTGACTTGGCAGGCTGCACGGAGGCCCCTGGAGATGGGCAGAGAACTGCCTACATCCTGAGCTCCAAGGGCCCCATGCCTGCTTCTCAACGTGTGTCCACCTGGATGACCCCATTTTGAAGGAGAACTGAGGTCCAGATAGGCCAGAACAGCTGCCCATGGGGGGCCGAGGCCATCCCAAGGTCCTACATGATGCTGCCTGTCCGTCCACCCACCTTCAACTCCTCCATGGCCAGCTTGCGGAACTCTCTGTGGCCACCTAGCTACTCCCTGCCCCTGGGGAAGCCCGTCCACCCACCGTGTCCCTCAGGGAGACCCTCCCAGAGGACACGCCTCTGTGCAGGAGCTTGGGAGCACCCCGTCGTGTGGAGGAGCAGGAGCTACAGAGGGTGGGGCTTCAGAGGCGCCCCCAGAACCCGGGGACGCAGCCTGGGCCTGCGCTCTCTGCAGCCCCTCTCCTGGCCCCCTTCCCGCCGCCCGCCCCAGCCTGCCCGCCCCAGCCTGCCCCCCGAAGGCCCGGGGCTGCCACCTGCCCAGACTTGCCCAGGAGCTCTAGGGCCCCTTCTCTCCCAACCCTCTCAGCCAGCTCCCTGCCCCTCTCCTGGCCTCTCTCCTCCTGCTGGGGCCCATCAGCTCCCACCTGCTGCCCTTGACCCTGGGGTCAGCTTCTAGGTGCATGGGGTACTCAGGGCACCCCACTCTGGCCACTGGCTGGGGTGCCACAGGTCACCTGTCCCACCTCCTGGTTGGCCCCACTCAGCTCAGGCCAAGCCCTCGTTAATGGGACCATAGTCCAGGGCAGGGCAGGGTCTCGGAAACCTGAAGGTCAAAGGGAAGGACGTTGGACCCACAGCAGGAGCCAGTGCGCCCTGGGCAGGGAAGAACCTGGTGCTCCTTCGGCATCCTAAACAGTGGTGCTGGAGGGCCGCTGATGTCCACGGTGTGGCCAGTGGCCAGTAAGAAGACCCCGGGGCAATGGAGATCCCAGGGACAAGAATAACGGACACTCACCCGTGCCGGAGCCACCTCCCGCCCCGCACACACCTGAGGCGTCTCAGCGGGCGAGGGCCTCCCCCGTCGTCACGGCACAGAGGGAAACCAAGGCACAGCCATCCTCACACGATGGCCTTCCACCTGTGCGCCGCGTTGGCTGCCATTCCGGCTCCCCTTGTTCTCCCCAGAGAGTTGTGTGGCCCTGCTTTGTGCGGCCTCCCCCTTGTCAGGTGGGGTCAGTTGGCCCTGGGGACAAGTCCCAGTTGCGTGACAGTGGCCAGGACCTCCGTGTCCTCAGACACAGAATGGGACCACAGTGGCGTAGATCACGTGTTTCCAGCACTCCTGGATGTGGGACACAGGGCACACGGCTTCCTGCTGCTCCAAGAGGTGCAGAAGCCTGGATGACAGGGACTGGTCCAGGGCCAAGGGGACTGGTCAAGGGGACCACCCCTCCTTATGACCATGGTTTTCCTCCAGAAATGTCCGGCTACTGTTCCCCTTCGACATGCCCTGCGAGGTCTGGAGCCATCCTGCCCGGTTGAAGTGCCACCAGCTTTGGTCGGGTTGGACTGACCCCACACAGGAAGGCACCTCGGCTCCAGCTGTGCTCCCCAGCTGCATCTCCCTCAGTGCCGTCCACACGACCGGCCGTCTCTGGTCCTGCTTGGGGTGGGCAGGCACGTGGCGACCTGCAGCTCGGCCTGATGGCCGTCAGGATCTCGGCTCCACCACGGATGATCTGGGACCACAGATGGGCACAACCTGTGGCCTCAGAGGGTCAACTGAGCCGGACTTGGAGACTGAGAGCAGCAAGCCATGGCTTTTGTCCCTGAACAAGACAGGGGTGAGTTCACAGCCCCAGCCCCAACCCACGGGGAGCCAGGGCTGCCCCACGAGGTTCCTCCCTGCCCATCCCGTCTGCACTGGACGGCGAGTGGGGAGGACTGCAGCCAGCGTGGACAGGGGCCATTCTTAGTACATAAAGACTCCAGAGGCAACCGAGCCGTAGGACTGGGAGCAAACTAGAAAACAGTTCACAACAAATCTGAAAGGCTTCCGTGTCCCTCCCCCTCTAGAGCACAGCACTGGACCACGGCCCGCGGCCTGCTGCGGCTGCTACCTGCTTGTGTCATACAGTTTTATGAGAGCGGAGCCACGCCCGCTCGTGGACACAGGGTCTCCAGCTGTGCCCACGGCTGTGGAGTCGAGGTCCGCTTTCCCCTCGCTCCAACTCGACTTTGCAAGGACCCAGCAGTGCCACACCTTCACCAGGGACCCTACTCCAGATCTCGGAGTCTGACCTTTCCCCGGGCAGTCCTGCATGGCTCTCTGTGGGCACTGGTGGGTGAGGGCGGCCCCGGCCCTCCCGCTGTCCCGGACAGCCCTGGGGAGCAACCCGCTTCCCTGGGGTGTGTTCCGGGCATTTAACTGGCGTTTCCAGCGTTCCGTGGGTTTATCAGGACTGGCCCTGAGGCTGGACAGGGACCGTGTGACCCATGAGGCCTGCAGACCTTCCTCCCGTCCTCCACAGAGGCCCACGCCCACGAGCTGAGGGCGCCTTTGAAGAGCCGCTCACGGACGTGGACACGTGGACGTGCAGCGTGCTGTGCTGGCGAGGCCAGGGCCAGCTCCCTGTCCCCAGGGCTCTGGGAGAACCGCACCCAGGGCCGTGCAGACAGGCCTCTGCCCCTGAGGAACAAGTCAGAGCAGCCACAGAGTCACGCACAGGCGCAGCAGCCACGGCCCGACCACAGAGAGCATCAGAGACAGACCAGAGCCACAGTGGCTGGGCGCATCAGGACAGTTACGCAGCTCTGAGGCGTCCTTCAGTGACCTGGGGAGATGCCAGGTCACGGAGGCAGGCCGTGTCAGGCCAGTGTGTGCGCCGGAGGTCACCTGGCGGATGGTGTGCCACACGGCTGGTCTCCTGAGGCGGGCCGAGAGGTGTTTCTCAGACAGGCTTTTCCGTATCCCCAGCCTCTCCCTTTTGTGATCTGACTTATAACTGGACTAAACAATGAAGGTGTAATGAGGGGAAAGGAGGGAGGCACGGGGAGGCTTGGAGGGGCCCCTGCACAGGACTCGACTCCGCCGGCTCCACCTCCCCTGGAACTGACCTCTGTCCCCCCGGGCTGCCCAGGCCACGTCATGGCGAAGCCTGCTGTCTGTGAGGACAGCCACATGGGAAGGGGACGACTCCCAGGCCTACCTGTCCCTCACTGGCTGGGCCAAGTGGCCAGACATTTGGGCTCTGCCCCCTGGACAGCTGGGCTGTGACTGTGTACTCAGAGCCATCAGAGTAGCAGGGCTTTCTGGGGACTGTGACCCCCACCCGGCCAGGGGGGCCCCTCCCTGACCTCACCCTCTGATTCCCATCTTCCCACCCCCCCTCTGCTCTGGCACCCTCCTGTCCCTCATAGGAAATGCCGGGCTCCCGGTCTCTGCCATGGGCGCACCGGCCGGGGTCACATGTGGGGGTGCTCCCCGTCAACAGCAGGCCCACCGCTGACCCACCAGGCCCCAGCAGTCCGTGCCCAGCCTGTGTACTGGCCTGGGCCTCTCAGAGGTCCGCCACTCCTCCCTCAGAGGAGTCCACCACCAGAGATGGGCTGGAGGGACAGGGCCTCTGCAGCACGGCAGGGCAAGGCAGGGCCCCCAGACCCTGCAAGCCCCAGCTCCCGCCCGCCCGCCCTGCCGTCACAGCATGGAGCCCCCGCTCCTCCCAGAGGCACCGAGGTTCCCTGTCACAGAACGAAGTAAATGGGACAATTAGGGGGCAGTTTTTAAATTGCCGCTTTGACCCATTTGGAAGTCTGCTAATTATTCTCTTGAGGAAAGAAATGCAGGTTCATTATTATAATGAGCTTTGGGCAAAATATCCCCCCGCGTTGGACAAGCTACAGCGACTCCTTAGAAAGTGGCCCCACTCTGAAAGGCCCCCGCCCCACTCAGGGCTAATTGGCCTGGGGTCTTCCGCCCCGCGCCGTTTGTGTGCTGTTTAATTCACTAGTGAAAAGCCCCCACTTTGATGTCCAGGACCAGATAAGGACGGGAAGGGCCGGCCAGCCAGCCAGCGGGTCCATGCTGTCCGTGCTGGGCCTCGCAGGGCCTCCTCGGCCGCCCCACTCCGGGCGCCAGGCCAAGGCGATGTCATGAAGTCACTGTACAAACAGTCCTGCCTGGAAAAGTATGCTTTTGTCTCACTAACAAATCTCTCCTCGGAACACTCCCGCGGGCCGGCTCCCCTCGCCCCGCGCCGGACGGCCCACCCGCGCCCTGTGCAGGGCTGCCCCGGGACCCACGTGCACAGCACACAGCCAGGGGCCCCGGGTGGCAGTGGGCACGGCGAGGCCAGGAGCGCCCTCGGCCCTCCCCAGCCCTGGCCAGCCCCCACTCTGGCCCTGGCCCTCCTCCTCCCCTTCCTCCCACTACGGCCCCCTGGAGCCCTCTCTCCCGCTCTTCCCTCTGCCTCAACCTCCTGCGGCTCCCTGCCCCGCACACCCCATCTCCTGGCCCTGGAACCCACATGTGGCCCCTCCTGCTAAGAAGTGCCCCACCTGGGGACAGACAGGCCACAGGGACCCCTTCTCCCTGTGGCCGCCCACTCCTCCCCCACGACCTTGCTGGCTTTTCTCTGCTATCCTCAGGTCTAGAGCAGAGAAGGCCGCTCAGAGTGGCCCTGCCCAGGGCCTGTCCAGGGGGCAGGTCTTGCTGCATAGAGAAGGGGCCAGGCATGGTCATGAGCCATCTCACTCAGGATGGTGGGTCCAGGACAGACAGACGGCATGTCACCCACGGTCAGCAGCCCGGGTCCAAGTACAGAGTAGAGAGCCAGGTGAACTGCAGGAAGCTTGGGCAGGGTACCCTGGGCGTGTACCCCTCCTGCCCTCCCCTCACCCCTCTTTGTCCCCTGCCCTGATCTCAGGGGCCTCCCTTCACTCTGCCCACCTGGCAACCACTCATGCTGTCCTCCCAAACAGATAGGCCTTAACCTCCCCTGCTGTCACCTCTGCCCAAGGACACCTGGCCCCCGACCTAGTCCCCATCTCGAGGCCCCACCTTGCCCCATCCTACCTGCCCTCTGGCAGCCCCTAGCAGTGGCATGAGCAGGGTTATGGCAGAGAGGGGCAGGTGTGGCACCCCCTGCAGCCCCTGGCAGCCTCGATGTCCACATCTGTAACCAGGAGCCAGGAACACTCCCTCTGGGCATGTGGCCAGCGTAACCCACAGCCCTCCCTGGTGCCCAACACAGGGCCAGGGGAACCTCATGCCCCCCCATGAGTACCACTGTGGGCACCGCTAGCGCCTTGTCCTCCTGCCTACTGCCCATCGCTACATCAAGACCTGAGGCCATCTCTCTGGGGCATCAAGGGTGAACCCATTGGGCTGGCCCGCCCACCTTCCCTTCCACAGCCCCCATCCAAGCCGCCGACGTCACAGGCAGCGCATGGTGCTGGAGGTGTACACGATAGGACCAGGTTGCTGGCCTTTCAGAGAAGCCCCTGGTCAAAGATACACCACATAATTACAGAGCAGGGTAATAACCAGGAACAGAGCAGGCCACTGTGCCCGAGAGGAGCCGGGTGGTCAGGGGAGACTCCGAGGGAGGGGTATCTGAGAATAGCAAGCAGAGTGCTATTAATAGGCCTCAGCAGAGCCCGACTGAGAAGAGAGGAAAGAGAGGATCGTCCCCCTCCACAGGCACACATTATTTTTCTTAATGGAGAGAGACAGAAAGACATTGATCTTAAATCTATTTGAATTTCCAGAAAATTCTAATCATACAAAAAAGTCCAAAATGAAAAGCACAAAATTCCATGACCCCCTCCTCTTCCCAAGTGTACCCTATTACCCCAGGAAGACCCATGCTCAGCGTGAGGACGATGTTCCAGACGTCTCTCCACATACTGCATAGAATAAGGGTACGTGGAGAGAGGGCAGATGACGGATGGAAAGATGGACGTGTGGAGGCTTGGAGGGTTGGTGGGTGGGTGGGTGGAAGGACATGCGGAGGGCGTGTGAACAGATGGACTGATAAACTACTGGCCATGTGTGTGGAGGGATTGGTGAATAAATTAACAGAGAGACTGATGGAGGGATGGAAGGAGGAGGGACTGACTGGTGTGTGGAGGGAGGAAAGCATAGATACAGCAAGAGGTGGATAAAGGGGTGGTTGGACAGATGGTGGGTCGATAGACTCACAGCCTGTGGGACAGGCAGATGGGTGAATGGACAAGAGAACAGACATACCATCAGAAGCTATCGTCAATATCATATGATATCTGTGGGTTTTGAATCATTCAGTTTTCTGAACAAAATAAAAACTGAAAGAGCATAAATTCCTGAATTCAGATAAACTTCACCCAAAGAGAAGTGCATTTCTAAATGTCACTGGGGGGTTGGGGGGAATATTAAGTGTGGGAAGGTGTGTTCCCTGGGCTTTGCGTCTAAGCCTTCTGTGGGACCAAGCGGTGCGGTGGCCCTGCCCTGCCGTCTCCCACCCAGTACGTGTTCTTTCGTGACTCTGGTGGAGATTTGTGACATTTGCATGCAGTTCTGAGGCCCTTCTTCCCACCATCTGTCCTTCTTGGTTCTTTGCAAAGGTAGAGTCGGGCTCACCATCATCTGCAGATGACTACTGCCTCTTCCTCAGGTTTCATTTTTATTTTGCCTGAGGTCATAACTGGATGGATTTCTTCCTCAAGTAACAGATTCTAAAGGGTCCTGCGCTTCTTGCTTTTCACCCTGCTGTCCATCTCCCCTCTGGTCACCTGACTTTATCATCTGCAGTGCCCAGGTTTCCAGGCTTGTCCATCTCTCAAACCCCCTTTGTCCTGGCCATGTTCCCCCGGAGCCCTCCCTTCTCTGGCTCTAATCTAGATTTTTTCCCTCTGGAGACCTCCAGCCTAGCCCCATTCTGGAGGGCTCTCCTAGGTTGGATCTGTGTCCTGGATCTCCTGCCTTCTTCTTAATTATCTGCCTTCAACCATTATGCCCTATGGATAGTTTCACCGGGTATAAAATTTTAACTTGAAAAAGATTTTCCTTTAGAATTTTGGAGACCTTTTCCCAAGGTCTCGTAGCACCCAGTCTTGCTATTAAGAGATGTGCTTCATACCTTTGCACACGGCCTTTCCTTTCTTTTCTTTTATACCTGAAGTTTTTAGTGTCTCCATTGCAGCCTCAGGGGTATGAAGTCCCCGGCAAAGCTTTTCCCCGGGGGACTCAGATCATTGATTGTGCTGGGCACTTGGTGAGCCCTTTGGAGACTTGGCTCCCTGAGCTCCAGAAAGTCCCTTTTATCATTTCTGATCATTTCATTCATCATCACTGCTGTTACCTCTTTCTATAAATTTTTTTGGTCAAACTGAAGATGCTCCTCGACTTTCCTATTTTCTGGAATCGGATCCTTGGCTTTCTCTTTGGAGTTCTGTAGCATCTTCTCAGCACCCTGGGTGGTTCGTGTTCTTGCTCTCTGACATTTTCACCACATCCTGCCCTTATCTGATGGGGATAGCGGTTGCTAGAGTTTTGCTGAGGATTCCAGGTGCATCCTATGTCTGGGGATCTGCTTAGTCCTCTGATCTGTGCCAGTGTTCATCCTGGCTGCGCTCATGCCCTGGGCACTTTTGCATGTTTGCTTAGGACCTGAGCCGGGAAGGCTTTGCCGGTGTTCAGGATGTTGATGTGATGGGGATGCCGTCGTCACACTCAGGGACCCCTGTGTCAGAATGTGAGGCCACCTCTCTGGAGAGACTGCTGGAGGCACAGGGCTAGTGGCTGGAAGTCCCTCCAAGTAAGACACTCAGGGTGGCAGGGGACAGAGGAGAGCACAAGACCCCTGCCAGCCCCATCCTCTCCTGCCCACGTGGTGCTCTTCATGAGGAGGCTCTCCTTCCCAGCAAGCCTCTGAGCGGCGGAGAGCCTGGCTCCCTGTAGCCCCAGCTCCTCCCCCGTCCAGGCTGCCACCCTGTGGTGCTGGGCCCTCATCTGGCACCTGTCACATTCCTGTTCGGCTACCGGGCCACATGGAGCCCGCACCCAGGATGCTCTGGGTTGAAGTCAGGCCCTGCCCCGTCCAGCTTCCTACCTCCCTGTCCATGTGACAACTAGAGTCATCTGAGCTCCTAGGCTATAGTCCATCAAGGGTCAGGATGACCTGGGTCCCTGTCTGTGTGTCCAACCCCAGCTCCTTGCCCCTTACCACTGATACCTGAAGGCCACAGACGCCCCTGAGTCCCTGGGTTAAGGAGGCAGTGGTCACAGTTTCTGAAGACTTGCCGACATGGACCCAGATGCAGGGCCTGTGCTTTCTAGCACCTTTGTGAGGTCTGCAGCCCTGAGGTCTAAGGCAGAGGCAGCAGATGGGCAGAGACACACCAGGTTGGGCCAGCAGGCCCCCTTCTGGGTGTCTGGAGTGGCCCCTTGGCCACTTGGTCCTGTGTCTGGGCTGCAGAGTGGGGCATGCTCGGGGGTGGTTCCCAGGTGGTAGGCCACTGTCGGCGGGAGGCTAGTGTGGTGGAGGCCCCGGAGGGCCTGGGAGTGCGTGGGCCAGATGGGAAGGGCAGAGGTGAGCAAGGAAGAGCCTCTAGGCTCAGCCCAGAAGATGTCCCTCAGTGAGTAGCATGTCCCCAGGCCAGCTTCCTGAGCTCCCAAGGAGGGGCAGGAGGGGTGTCCATCAGTCTGCGTCTCCATCCAGCGGAGCATGGCTTGGACTCCCTAGGGGCTCACGTTTAGGCCCCACCTGCAGCCCCCGTTTCTACCGAGCAGGGCAGGGGGCCACAGCTCTCATGCCCAGCCATGTCGGATCATGGCCACCTGAGTGCCGGAGAGCCGCAAGCTCCAGAAAGTTGGGGGTGGCCTCCAGCTGCCCTGGGTGCCCGGAGCCTCAGCAGCCAACCTCGCCCCTTCTGCTTGTCTTCCATGCTACCTGGGCAGGTCACAGCAGCCTGCCAGCTGCTCTGAGGACCGGAGGGCAGCACGTGCCCCCAGCCTCCCAGGGCTGTGTGGCCATGCTCAGCTGCCCACCCTCGCTGGGTGTGCCAGGTCGGGGGCAGCTGGGGCAGTGGGGTTTCCTCCCAGGACGGACAGCTGAGTGCCCGCCAGGCTTTCCCAGATCTGGCAGCTGGAGTGGGATGAGCTGGGGTGCAGGTGGGCCTCTCTACGCACAAAGCAGGCCCCGCCTGGCCAGGGGTCCCCGGGGCCACACAGGATCGCTGGGCTGGCGCAGAGGAGGAGCCGCAGCTCAGGAGATGTCCTGTGTTTAACGGGATGGGGGGGGGGGGTCTGAAGTCCTGCAGTTCACTGAGTGACTATGTGGGCCACCCCCAGCAGTGGTCAGCTCTGCCACATAACAAGCGACCTCCAGAACTCAGCACGTTACAGAGGTGCCCAGGGTCGACAGGCTGACAGGGCTCTGCTGGACACTGCTGAGGGCGGTCAGGCAGGGACCTCACCCGCGCCCAGCCCAGCCCCCAGCTCAGAGTCACTTCACCTGGCCCCTGGGCCCCCAGCCTCCTGACCCTCCACCCAAGCTTCCCAGGTAGACTCCCCGGGGAGCTCGTCCCCACTCTTCCCCCACTACAGCGAGATCCCAAGCAGGAGGAGCTTCTGGGCCTCAGTTTTCTCATCTGCACAGTGGGGACCGGATGGTTCCTGAGTCCCTGCCTGGCCGCAGTTCAGAGAAAGAGGGGTGACATGGGAGTGCCTCGGGGGCGTCGGCTCAGTGGCCCAAGCTGCCGCCACGGCTGACTTGATGACATCCCTGCCCCAGCAGCCCCCAGCACCCCCGGGGCCTCAGCCCACTTCCTCCTGGCCACGCCTCCTCGCGGCCCTCCTCCCAGAATCTCCTTCCAGACTCTCTGCTGCCCATCACAGTCCCTCAGTCACTCGCTCACTCCAGGCACCCAAACTCCTGCACTAACCCTGATCCCAGCTTTAGCTCATGTGCCCCCAGAAACCTGATCCTCATATAAGCTTCTGTTTCAAGGGACAGAAACTCCCCTAAAACTTTTCTGAGTGAAGAAATATGTGGAATCATCCCTAAGTAGAGCAGCTTCAGGTATGGCTAAATCCAGGACTAACACCACATCTGCACAGCCCGTCTCTGCAGTCAGATGCTCTCTGTGAGGTGGCCAATGGCTTACAGTAGCCCCAGGCTTACGTCCACTCCCCTCACTGATTCTCACAGCCAACCTGGGCCGTGGCCCATTCTGAACAGTCCCTAGCACAGTCAGGGGGTGGCCTGTGATGTCACCTGTGCCTGAGTCAAGTTCTCAGCCTAGAGCTAATGGGCTCCAAGTGGGAAGGGGTGGCCCCAAAGGAGAGGTGGGTGCCATCGCCAGAAGACAGAGGGACAGGGGTGGCCATGGCCAAGGCAGAGGTGGGCAGGGAAGTCTGCTCATCTCTGTGTAGACCCACGTGGAGGTGGTGGTGGTAGCTGTGCACCGCTCAGCTGCAGTGGCTATCCCCACACAGCAGCCCGAGCAGGACAGCCGCTGGCCTCCCCTCCTCCTCCTCCTCCTCCTCCTGCCCCGTGGCAGCCCCACCCTGACAGTCACCCCTGGTGGGCCGTTGGCCTTTGACTGGGGAGATGCTTTGAATCACAGCCCACCAGGCCCCGCAGCCCTGCGCTCCCCACGCTGCCAGGGCACTTCCCAGCCGGGAGCACATGCAGAGGGGCATCCTTCTGGAGGGGAGGGCAGCCCTTCCCAAGGGCACCCCACCATCACTCTCCCTCCACATTCCTGTCTCCACAAGTGGCCAGAGGCCAGAGGAACATTTACAACATAAACCAGACCATGGGCTCCTGCTCAAGCCCCTGGGGCCTCCGCCTCGCCTGGAGTGTGACCTTGGGCCCTCCACAGAGCTGTCATGGCCACCTCTCCACCTTCACCTTCAGAAGCTCCTCTCTGCCTGGCCATGGTGCCTGTGTGAATAGCACTGGAGTCAGGGGGTGCTGGACTGCTGGTCACACCAGGGAAAGGGGCAGATGGATAAATGGATGGGTGGATGGATGGGTGGATGGATGGGTGGATGGATGGATGGTGGTGGATGGGTAGATGGATGGGTGGATGGGTGGATGGATGGATGGATGGGTGGATGGGTGGATGGATGGGTGGATGAGTAGATGAATGAACGGGTGGTTGGGTGGATGGATGGATGGATGGATGGATGGATGGATGGGTGGATGGGTGGATGGTGGTGGATGGGTAGATGGATGGGTGGATGGGTGGATGGATGGATGGATGGGTGGATGGGTGGATGGATGGGTGGATGGATGGATGGATGGGTGGATGGGTGGATGGATGGATGGATGGATGGATGGATGGATGGATGGATGGGTGGATGGGTGGATGGGTGGATGGATGGATGGATGGGTGGATGGGTGGGTGGATGGGTGGATGGGTGGATGGGTGGGTGGATGGGTGGATGGATGGATGGGTGGGTGGATGGGTGGATGGGTGGGTGGGTGGGTGGATGGGTGGATGGATGGATGGGTGGATGGGTGGATGGGTGGATGGGTGGATGGATGGATGGATGGATGGGTGGGTGGATGGATGGATGGATGGATGGATGGATGGGTGGATGGACAGATGGATAGATGGATGGATGGATGGATGGGTGGATGGATGGATGGATGGATGGGTGGATGGATGGATGGATGGATGGGTGGATGATGGATGGAGAGATGGATGGATGGATGGATGGATGGGTGGATGACGGATGGAGAGATGGATGGATGGTGGATGGATTGATGGATGGATCGGTGATGGATGGATGAATAGGCAGAGATGCATGGATTGATGGGAGGGCAGACAGATGGAAAGATTGATGGATTTAAAACATAAACCAGACCTCAGCAGAGACATGGATGAATGGATGGGTGAGTGGATAGAGGGTGGATGGATGATGCCTAGACAGATGAGAGGATGGATGGACAGATGGAGAGATGGACAAACAGAAGGACATTTAAAACATAATACTTGAGGGATTGATTGATGGGTGGGTGGGTGAACGGATGGATGCGTGCTGAGTAGATGGATGGGTGGGTGGTGAATAGATGGGTGGGTGGTGATGGGGAGAAGGAGGGAAGAAAGGGGGGAAGAGTAGATAGATATGGGGAAGGGATCAAGAGAGGCAGTGACCAAGCAAGTTCGGATGAGTAAATGAATGACCTCCAGCAAGGATCCCTCCATTAGGAAGTTATGGGTTGATGGTCCCACACCCTCAAGGCTGGCTCCTGCCTCTTACTGACCCCTCTGCTGACCCACCAAGGTCTAGGTCTTTACCATTTCCCTTCCAGCCTCTTCCCTGCCCGTGACAAGGTACCACGGGAGCCAGCTCCCTCTCTGCTTCTCAGCCACCCTTGCCTGCTGCCTCTGGGGCCTGGCACCTACTGAGAACGTCACGCAGCCCGTCCAGCTTTCTGGCCAGCTCCTGTGGACCCAGCTTTCCTGACTCAGCCTCATGGACCACGGGGAGGGAGCCATCATAGTAACCCCGTCCATGTACCCGCGGGAGTCAAGCTCTGTGCCAGGTCCTTCCGTGCAGGCACGGCCACGTGGGGTCAATACCAACCCCTCCCCCAGCCGCCCCTCTACTCAAGCTGTTAGAGAAAGCCTGGGGTGGCTGCGTCACATCTCTAGCCTGCCTAGCCCAGGAGGCCACCACAGAGCCTGAAGGTGTCTGTCCAGCACTATAGAGCCATGCCCCCCAGATGCCCAGTGGGGCCTGTTGGACCTGGCCTCAGGCCATCTCTGGCTCTTGGAGAAGCATGTCAAGATTGCAGAGTATGGTTCTGAGTTTGGGGAACCGTCTCCTGGCCCCGGAGTCAGGAGCAATCCCGGGAGCCCTCCCCCTGTAGATCCATACACCAGCTTGGGATCCCCACCCTGGCGCCCCTTCCAGAGAGTGGGTCAGAGTATCCTGTCACAGCTGCCAAGCCCAGGAAGGATGGGTGGCCCAGGTCACTGACAGTGTGTGGCAGGTGCTGGGGCCGTTGTCCGTCGATGCCAGGCTGGCACAGGCAAACAGGGTGCTGGAGGCCCAGAGCATCTCCGCTCTTGCAGCAGGGGAGGGTGGAAGTGTCTGGGCCTGGGTTAGAGCATGAGGGGAGGGGGATCGTGGACCCTGGGGAGAGGCCGGGGCCTCGAGGCCTCTCTGCTTGCCAGGTGCCCTGGAGCTCCCAGCCCCCAGCCTCGTCAGCCCCACGGGCTGCTCAGGGGTCTCCAGCGGGTCTGACAGCTGCCTATGGGGAAAGATCAACACCACTGAGTCACCACACACCTGTCGGGACCGAGGGGCCTGGGGACTGGGCCAGCTGGAGGCAATCCCTGGCAGGCCGTCCCGAGCCCGGGGACCCACAGGTGCACACAGCCCTGGGCGAGGGTGCCATGAGACAAACATGGACAGCTGGTGCCTGGGCTGGAGGACAGTGAGCTCCCCTCCCCCGGGAGGACAGTAACCCGGAGCCCCGAGCGCCACGTCTCCCAGGGACGCTCCCTGGCACCCCTCGCTTAGAGGGTTAAGAAGCCCCACATTCAGGGGGCTTCCACAAGTCCCTCGCGCCCACTGTGGGGGTTCAGGCGGGGGCAGGGCTTTCAAAGCAGACTGGCAAAGATCCAGCCGTGGGGAGGAGCCAGGTGCTGCGACGCAGAGCACGGGGTCTCCTACAGGGCTGGGGACCCAGGGTGGCTACTGGCGATATGGTCAGGCCTCCGGCCACAGTGCAGACTGTGTTCGCCCCTCAGCCCGCTGCGGCCGGGGCGTCTGGCCCCAGGGTGTGAACATGCTTCCTGGGCTCCTCGTCAGGGTGACAAGCTGAGGGCTCGTCATGGGGAGGGGACAGGAGGCCTGGCGTGGCTGAGCTGCACACCACTGGATATTAGCAGAAAGGGGCACCGGGCAACCCTGGACTTGGGGGTGGGGCGATGTTTCCTTAAGGGGGAAAAGCGCTTGCTGTTTCTGGAACATTCTGGCAGGCTCCCATGTCAGGCCGCCATCCCAGCCTGCCTTTCCATGTCTCCTGCTCAGGAGCCCTTCTCCAGGCACACCCTACATTTTCAGCCACGTCTCCTTCTGACGTGCACGGCGTTTCGCTCGGTGGCGGGCCGTCTCACCCCCACCCGAGGATCGCCCGAGCCAGGGTGGCGTGTTGCTGCTGGCTTGGTGCCTGTCCCCAGCACCTGAGCCACGTGGGCCTGCTCAGCCTCTGTGGATGCACAGACGCGGGTTTGCACACCACAGGCCAGCCCAGGAGGCGCTGCCCCCGCCCTGGGGTCCCCTCCAGAACCTTGGTCCCCACCCTGAAGGACACTGGAGATGCGGTTGGCAGGCACCTCCCCGCAACGCAGCCCAGCAGTGCTCCTGACCACCTGGGGGCCGGCAGGAAGCAGCCCTCAGCCTGCTCGGCCGGCCGCACTGCTGTCCAAGGGTTAACAGAGCGCAGCCTTCTCCAGCACATTTGCATTTGACATGAAGATGTTTTTGCAGCCCGGATGCCAGCATTTTTGTGGTCACAGTCAGATGTTTTTAACTACATTGGACAGAGCCCACGACGGCTCTTTCCGTGGCTCCAGCCAGTTTCTGAGCGCTACCTTGAACCCCTGTGGCACCCCAGGATGGGGGCTGTGGTGGTGCCCTGGCTTCCTGGTTTGGTGCAGACAGGAGTGACCCCAGAGAGCAGCAGTCCCTGTCACGGCAGGCAGCCCCTCCAGGTAGGGGAGGACCAGATCCTGATCTCAGCCCAGCCTCTGCCCCATGGAAGGACAGGTTCCCTGGTTCAGGTCCCTGGCGCCTGAGACGGCAGCCTTCGGAAGGCTCAGTCCTCAGTCAGCAAGGCTCAGAGGACAGTGCGGCTGTGGCACTGAGCAGAGACCCACTCCACAAAAGGTCCATGGGGGCCGCCAGGCCAGGAGGCCCTTGGCACAGACCAGATCAGGACCCCTTCCCACGTGGGGCTGCTCCTGGGGACCCAGCACTGTTCTCCTGGCCATAGCAGAAGGCTAGTCTTGAAGGGACATCAAACCCTTGGGATGCAACTTAAACCAGGGACAGACCCCAGACCAGGGCCAGACACCTCCTGGAGACACCCCCAGCCCCAGTGGGCACTCACCAGTCTTGCCTAAATGGTGCATATTTGCATTTTAAAAGCCCTGAAAAGACTTGTAGTGAAAAATTCTGACTCTGTTTAATATCAGTTCCCAAATTTCTTCTCCAGAACCATTCTTCTTTGTCTGGCACAATATGCACTCACCCCTGAAGCCCATCATCCTAGAGGAAGTGGCGAGAGTGCCCAGAAAGCTCCTGTTGCCCCTCTAGAGTTGTCTCCTGGGACAGGGTACCCCTGCCCCTTCTGAGCCCCAGGAGGGGACCTTCTGCTCCTCCCTGCAGTGTCAGGTGCCCACGCTGGGCTAGGGGATCAGCACATCCCCCACAGCTCCCCAGGAACCCTGGGGGCCACACCTGACCTCAGCAGGTGGGCGCTCAGGCCACAGGCTTGTTCCTGGTGCACCTTTTGGGTGGGCCCAACCCAGGGCAGCCCCAGAGTCCTCAGACAACACAGGAGGCCTTTTTTGGACAGAAGGGCACAAGTGCCTGAGCCGTCACTCACTGGACCTTGCCACCCCAGGGAGGGGCCCAGAAAGTGCCCCTTGGTCCCTGCTCCTGCTCAGATGCCTCCCCACCCCCACATAAGCACACACAGCTCAGAGGTTGGATCTGGCCCCCGGATGCAGCCCACTCTGCCTCCAGTTGTTCCCCCACCAGCCCAGCTGCCAAGCCCCCAGCCCTGCCCACCTGTCGGGTCCTTAGCACCAGCTGTCCAGAGCCCCCATCCCAGGCCCCATCGGGTAACTGCCCCTGCCAGCCGGGCCTGCTCTCAGCTGCCAGCATGGCCCTCCACACCCTTCCCGACAGGTGTCCCCACAACTGCCAGGGGACAGCTTGGCTGTGCTATTCTGCTACTGCCCCCAGGCATCCAGAATGGTGTCGTATGAGGGGCCGCTTGCCACTTCAGCAGGAGCGGGCGCCAGGGGCTGCAGACCCCTGCAGCAGTTCCTTGCCCAGAGGACACCCACCTTGGCATGATCCAGGCCCCAGCCTGGATGGGTCAGGTCTTTCCTGCCCTTTGAAAAGAACAAAGGGACATTCCCAGGGAGATTCTGCCCTACAGGACCCAGGAGTGTCCTCACCTGGCCCTCATTCAGCCATCTGTCCAGTATTTGCCAAGCTCCCCTGTGCTCCTGGCTTCTGTGGGCTAGACTCCAGGTGCCAGCTCCTGGGGCCTGCGGTCCATGAGGCAGGACAGACCTCAGCCAAGGAAGCAAAAGTCAGCATGTTCATGGAACAGTGACAGTGCCTGCTACGTGCTGGCCTCGTGTGAGGGGTCAGAAAGTGGGCAAACCGGAGAGCAGCGAGGGGCGGGCAAGGCTGGTGTGAGACCCGCCGGCCTCCCCTGAGCAGGCCAGGAACTTGGGATGGGAAACACACACCACCGGTCAGTCCAAAACTGAGAGCAGAGATTCAGTTGAACCCACGCCTGAAACACAGGGGCCCTGACACCAGAGGACAGCAGCAGGAGTCTTTCTGAGGTTGAACCGTCCTTGCCTTCCTGAGCTAAGGCCCACATGGCCTTACAGCTGTGTGTCTCTTCAAAACAGGGAAGGGCTCTGAGAGATGCCGTGGGCAATTCCACCATTGCTGAGGACTGAGGAGTGGATTTGCACAAATCAAGACAGCTACAAAGTTCCTAGGTGGCACGAGCTTAAGAGACGACCATTGGGTAGGCAGCCCATGTGGCCAAGAGATCACGTGGCACAGGCAGAGCTGCATGCTGTTCCGTTCCATATGCTAATGCTTTATTGGGATTCTGGCACTTCTGTCCATACTTACTTTGGGCTTAGAATTTACTTGTGTTCCTCACCCAGTTTTTGTGACTAGATTTTTGTGGGGGAGGGGGGCAGTACTGGAGATAGAACCCAGGGCCTTGCACATGCTACATGAGCACTCTACCACTAAACTACGTCCCCACTCTTTTATTTCATTTCATTAATTATTTTATTTTTGAGACACGGTCTCATGAAGTTGCCTAGGCTGGCCTTAAACTTGGGATCCTCCTGCCTCAGCCTCCCACATGACTGGGAGTACAGGCATGCACCACTGCACCCAGCTTTGTGCCTGCTTTTGAGTTGGGCAGTTTCTTATGTTGGCCTATGCCCTAAAACACATTTCAAAGGAAGGCTGTTATCTGCTTTTTGAAAATATTTTAATAATACTTTCAGAATCTGAGCTAGGAAACTTCTAGAGGAGGGGTATGTGACTGACATTGCAATTTCTCCAGTAAATTTTTGTTTTTTTGGATTTTTCTACTTTATAAGCCACTTCTAGCAATTTTTTATTGAAATTAACCATCCCATCAAGTTTGGGATTTTATACACATGTCATAATTACTTACAGCCAATTCCCTCGCCATCTATAGTTATTACTCCCTTCTAATTTTTTAATTCTTTTTTACTTTACTTACTTAAAGTATATTTTATTGGCTCCTCAAACAGCCAATTGTTGATCAATTCTATTTTCATAATCTTTCTATTTTGCTAATGTTCTCCTTTATCAACCACTTTGCTATTCTTTGTGTGTACTTTGAGTTCTTTTTCTAGCTTCTTAAGTTGAAAAGTCAGCACATTTATTTTTAATCTTTCTGATTCTTAAAAACTGCTATAAATATTCCTCTGAACCCCCTTTGGCTGCACCCCCAGGTTTTGATATGTCGCCTTCTCATTGCGAACCCATTCTGAAGTCAACTTAATCGCCACTTGTTTCCTCCTTAATTGAAGAGTCACTGAGAAGTGTACTTCCTAACTCCAGGTCTGTCAATCTTGTCGCCTTATTTTATCACGAATTTCCAATTTTATTTCAAAGTACAAACATTTTGGAAATGATTGGATTTTCTCTGGAGGCCTAACGTGTCGTTCTGGGAATCTCTTCATCTGAGGCGGAGGCAGTGGAATCTTTGCTATGGATGGAACTCAGTTCCTCCGTTGAAGCCTCCATTTGTGTCCACCTCCTTCGTCCTCAGTTCGTCTCCTTCCATGATAGGTGGGGACGGGTGGCATTGCTCAGGGACACTGGGGATTTCTGGATTCCTGGGTTTCGTGTTCCCTCCTGCCCTGACCCGGCCCTTAGCTCTGGGGACGCGTCCCTCCCCACGCCCCCTCCTCTCTCCTTCTGGAACCCCCTCCCCGGAGACTCCGCCCTCCACCCCTCACTTCTCCTTTTCCTTCTCCAGAAGCAGGGCCTCGAGGGGCCCCAGTCCCATGGCCACAATCACGCCCCCGCGGCCTGCCGCTCACCTTGGTCAGAGGCTTCTTTTGCCCTTTTGGCAATGATCCTGACTCTCCGTTCCTTTGCCCGTGCGTGACCTTCCCGTCTCTCTGAGGGAGCAAGACCCCACCTCAGACCTGAGGCTCTCCCGGTCCCTCTGCTCCCTTCCGTGTGAGCTCTCCATCTGGGCGAGCTCCTGTCCTTCAGAGTGGTGCGCTCAGCAGGTGTCCAGTGACGGCTCTCACCTGGCTTCTGTAGCTCCGTGATGGCTACGGGACGGCTCTGGACAAATCCTGAACCGATCCTGCTTCCCTGCTTCCCAGCCGTAGGACTGTAAGGGCAGAGGACGCGGCATGTGCAAAGGCCCTGTGCGGGGCAGGAATGTGGCTAGTGAGAGGGTGGAAAGGCTCCCCTGGGGAGCAAGTGAGACCCACGGCCATGGGGCCTTCACTTCCATGGCGCAGAGGTTCCCAGACTGGTTTTGAGCAGAGCACTGCACATCCTGAAGCGTCACCGTGGCTGTGGGAGTCAGGGGCACCTAGAGGTGCTGGGTGGGTTCCAATGGGGTGGGACGTCATCAGGAAGTGGCCCTCAAGAGGGCACAGGCACAGGCCAGGACCTTTGCCCTTCCTGTGATCCTGGGCTGTGCTGGGCGGTTTCCAAAGCCTTGGGTGGGCCCTGCCCCTCCCAGTGAGGCTCATGCTCTTCCCTGGAGTCTGCACAGCTGCTCGGAGGCCCATCCCCTCCCTCACTTTGTCCCCTTGCATGCGACACCGTCTCCCTCTGGCTGTGTTCTTCTCAGAGATACATGACAGGAGAGTGTGTTCTGACACAGAGACATGGAGTGTGACTTATTCTAATTCGGATCCCATTCCTGTGGTTGGATATGATGTCGAGTTTCTCTGGTCGTGTCCTCGTATATGAGCACAGGAAAGTGATGGCCAGTTCATTCTACTGTCTTTCCTATTCCCATTCCCCCTTCCCTTCATTTACTTGTCTAATCCAATGAACTTCTATCTGCCCCCTTACTGTGGGTTAGCACAAATATCAGAGTATCCAAATATCAGAGAGAACATTTGGCCTTTGGTTTTATGGGATTGGCGTATTTCACTTAGAATGATAATCTCCAGTTCCACCCATTTACTGGCAAATGCCATGACTTCATTCTTCTTTATGGCTGAGTGGTATTCCACTGTGTACATGTGCCACAGTTTCTTTGTCCATTCATCTGGTTGAAGGGCACCTAGGTTGGTTCCGTAGCTTCGCTCTTGTGAATTGAGCTGCTGTAAACATTGATGTGGCTGCCTCACTGTAGTATGGTGGTTCTCTGAAGAATATTTTCACTACTTTCCACAGTGGTACCTTCCTCCTTTGGTCCTGGAGGGTCCCTCTGAAGGGTTTCTTCCAGGAAACTCCTGTCCGCCTCCCTGAACCACACCCCTGCTCCGCACCTGTTCAGTAACCATGTGATCACATCATGCCCCTAGAGATATCCCTGTCCCAGTCCTTGGAACCCCAGGTGTGACTTCACACGTGGACTCTGCAGATGTGATCGAGTGAGTGATCGGGAGGTGGCAGAAGCTCCTCTAAGGGTCCGTAAAAGGCTCCTTACGAGAGGGAGGCAGGAGGGGCCAGAAGCCAGGAGGCCCCGGGAGGCTCCACAGGCCACGTCTGCCTCCCAGTGCTGGCCTGCACCTGGGGACGGCACTGTGCGTGGCCTCGGCAGGCCCAGGGGTGTCCTCGTGCCCAGAGTCAGTCTCAGAGAGGGTCGGGGCATTGCTTCCCAGGGCGGGGCCAGGCCTGGGCCCAGGCTGGACCATTCACACTGCTGTCCCAGTGTGTCCCTCGCAGGCCCAGCTGCTGGGCTACCAAGGTACAGCCCCAGACCAGCAGGAGGCTACGAGAAGGACTTCCCCAGTGAGAGCTTCAGGAGTCCTCTGCCAGGTCAGCATCCTTCAGGAAAGTGGGCATTCCCCTGGGAGGGCCCAGGCCTGGTGTCAGGCACTGAGGGGAGGCAGGGACGTCATGGCCACACTCACCAGGATCCCTGCGGCCCTTGCTGCCAGGTTGCCCGCCCCCCGCGGCCCTTCCTTCTTTGGGCTAGATGTTGGCGTGGACTTCAGCAAACATTTTCTGAATGTCTGCTGTGACTGGCCCTGGGAACATGGGGCAAGTGTGTGGCCCTGCTCTCGAGGAAGCCATGGACAGTGAGCCATGGACAGTAAACAGACAATTAATTATCCTCTGCAGGGCCTGTGCAGGGAGGCGGGGTCACCCGAAGCCGTAAGTCATTCACACTTCAGTATGAATGAGTTTCTGTGGTGCTCTGCACAGTAACAACCTGGACCAGGGTGGCCTCCCACTCCAGGGCCTGGGCGGGGGCTTGGAGCAGAAAGGGTAGGGCAATTCCTTCCCCAGAGTCCCGTCTACGTCCCCAGGAGTCCCTCACTCAGCACCTACCCCATCACAGCCCAGGTTTAACCCCTCCTGCCCCGAATCCTCTCCCCAGGGTCTTGCCCTCCCACCATCCTGGAAGTGACCTTGTGGTCCGTGGAGATCATGGGCGACTGCCTGTGAGTCTACAGAGCTGCTGCCCAGCCAGGCCTGGCTCATGCCCATGTCTTGAGGAATTATTGGGGGTGGGGGGCCACCAGCCTGCAGCGGAACCTCTGCGGGGGACTGCTATTGTTCCTCTTGTCAGCTGCATTTTAAGGCTACATTTCACTCAGCTGTGACTTCGACAGAGGAGGGCCCAGCCTTTGCCAATGGAGAAATGGAGATGGGGTGAAGGGCGGCTTGACCTTTGGGCCCCATCCCCCCAGCTTCCCAGGGTGGTCTGGCAGAGAGCAGGCTCGTCGGGGGTCAGACCCCGAGGCCAGCCCAGCAGCACCCACTGCGCAGCACTGATGGAAACCAACGTGCGGTTCCGCCCAGACGGTCGTGGAAACTTGGGTGAACGCAGAGCTGTGGGGTGCAGCAGGCCAGCACTGGGTCCCCTTCTCCCCCTGCTGCCCCCACTTCCCCAGGTATCACCTGTCGACCCGCAGCTGGGCGTCCAGGTACGGAGATGCCCTGACTCACTCTGGGGACAGGGAAGCCCTTCCAGGCTATTGCAAGGGAGAGCCAGAGGGACGCAGAGGGCCCGGGGTCCTGGGCAGCAGGCGTCCCGAGAGTGTCCCCTCAGGAGGCCCGCCCTGGAGCCAACTGGGTGCCAGGAGCGGGGCACAAACCCCTTCCTCCCAGCATCCGCAGCCCAGGGGCACAGACTCCCCGCCGTGAGCACTAGGCTGATGTCAGGTCCAGGGAGGCAAAGGCAAGGACAAAGAAGAAGTGGTGACTAGTGGGTGACACGGTGGCTCACTCGAGGAGTGGAGTTCAGTGTCTCCCGAAAGCTACCGGAGGGTTTCGACTCGAAGTTCAGGTGGCGGGGAGCACTGTACTGGGGTCGGGGGGGATCTCAGGCAAAGAGCCATGAGCCGCGCACCGCTGTCACCCTGGTGAGACGTGGGGGAAGGGGGACTGTTGGTTCAGCTGCTGCTGAGACAAGGACAGTAGTAGGGCCCAATTCAGAGAGAGTGTGGCACCTGGAGCCAGCCCAACAGAAGCATCGGGGCTCAGGGGAGCATAGTGCCTCCTCCAGACCCCAGATTTCTTGTCTGCTCACTTCTGTGTTCTGTGGCCCCTGATGGCTGCTCGGTCATGGCCACCCCTCCCTATTCCAGCAGTGAAAGGGAGAAAGGCACATTCACGGCAGTGCCCTCCCTTGTAAGGACCATGTGGAAGCAGCTCACGCCAGCTGCCCTCCTGTCCCTGGTCATCGGGTAACACAAACCCAAGTCACTGCAAGGCCCCCGGGGATGGAGTCCCTACTCCAATTGGTCACACACCAGCCCCATTCAAGTTCCTGTTGGTGGTCTAGTGTGGCTTTTGAGACACTGAGGCATCTTTACCAGAGGAGAATTTCACGTGGTTTGGAGGCCCAATGGAAAGAACCCAGATGGGAACTAGACTTGGGGGCAGGAAAGGAGGACACCTAGGTGGCTCAGCCTGGGATCTAAGCACCCAGGAGCATAGCAGCACCATATTCAGGGACAGAGAATAAGAAATAGACAGGCTGCCTCAAGTGCTTTGCTTGAAATCAAGATGGCTCTGAGCTCCCAAGGTGTTGGGGTCAAGGTCATCGAACTCTATGACCTGGTAGACTGTAAAAGTTAAGGCCAGGTCCAACGAGGTATTTGAAGCTTGGTGGGGGACAGGTCAGTCCCCAAGGAGACCCTTACCTGTAAAGGTATGAGTGCAGGACCAAAGCTACACCGTCACTGCGCCAGGTCTAACGATATCGAGGGAAAAGCTCATATGGAGGGTACAAACAGAGGGATTGTGGGTCCTGGAGCCTGAGGGCCTCCTCAGGAGGGCCTGACCCCCTGGAGGAACGCTCTGAGAAGTCGGGAAAGAAGACAGACAGCGTGGAGTGACTGCTAGGACGTTAGGGTAACAGGACAGCAGTGAGAGGCTTGGGGAGGATCTCTGGCGAAAAGGGCTCAAGGGTGGATGGATGGACGACCTCTGGTTAAATCCAACAAATCCACACTGTTAACGCTCCCTCCAAACTCCACAAAGATGGCAGTAAAGGCACCAGAAGGAATCTGATGATATAATCAACAAGGACAAAGATACCTGGAGAAGAAACAAGATCATACTTCCCCCTGCAAAAAATAAAAAAGGTTGCTAAAATTTTGGAAAAGAAGAATCAGAAGGACCAGTGGACACTGACCCTGAAGATCATAAAAGGTGGACACCAAGTCCCCCAGGAAGTAGAGCCACAGATCACAAGGTCGCTTCAGCCAGGACCCTGGGGCCGACCTGAGCACAGGCTGGGGGTCAGGGAGTCCAAAAAGAAACTGAGCTTGAATACAGGTGTCCCCAGGCACCCCAGCCCCTAAAGCCAGGAGCTGCTGCCCCACCCCAGCCACAGGCAGGAGGCTTTGCTTGTGGAAAAGCTGAACCTGACAAGTCCTGGACTTGGGGACACCAGGGGCAGCTGTGGACGGGCGATCGTGACGGAACCCGTGGGGATCCGGGCTGAAACGTGCAACTGCCCTCTTCCCCCTGAACTCCCAGAATGCCCCAATCAGGGCTCCTCATTATGATCTCAAGACACAGTGATAAAGTGGCATCGTACATTTCCAGAAGGAAAAAAGTAGGTCACACCCAAAGAATAGATGATCAAACGGCATCAGACTTCCCAACAGTGATTCAGGAGAAAAGCCTTTAAGAACCTTCGGAGGGAAAAGGGCCTTCCCGACATAGAATCTTATGCCGAGTCAAACTCCCAGGTGTGAGAATAGAATAAAGACATCTTCAGATGCACACAGTCAAAATCTTTGCCTACCGTGTGCCTTTTCTCAGAAAGTTTCTTGGGAGCATGTTCATACACATTGAGAGGAAAATCCAAGAAAGAAGCGTGGAATCCAGAAACCAGGGGATTCTAACACCAACCATAACAACAGGAAGGACAAGGAAATCCTCAATGCGACAGACAAAGAAGCTGTAGCATCACAAGTGTCCGCAGGACTGAGAGCAGCCACCCCTGCCAGGCCTCTAGGAAAAAGAAAATGAAGCTGATAGATGACCCGTGTGCTCAAAAGGGTTAATAGACATTTTACGACTCTTGCAAAATATTCTAGGATGTATTGGTGACATATGCATCAAAACTAAGAAAACACCCGAAGAAACTTTTTTTTTTTTCCCAAAAGCAACCCTTGACCCCAGGAAAAACAAAAAGTTGTAATTATAGAAAACCATGTGACTCAGCTAAAAATAGTATTTGCATACTGTGCATGTAAAATGCAAATGATAAATATTTACTGAGCCTAGAATTGTGATATAAATTTATTTAGAGGATAAGGGAATGACAGAGGACAGGGGTTATGAGAAGAAAATCTTATCTCTCATCTTCCATGTTTGACAGGCCCTAAATAATGTCTAAAACTGCAAAAGCAGAGAAGAGCGATGTGAGTTTAGAAATACCAGGGGGAGCTAGAGACGGCTGAGGGCTCGCTGGTGGGAACAGGAGTGGGGATTGAGGACACGGCACCAGACAGAGCTGCTCACAGCTGGGTGCTGCTCACAGCTGGGTGCTGCTCACAGTTGGGGTGCTGCTCACAGCTGGGTGCTGCTCACAGCTGGGTGCTGCTCACAGCTGGGGTGCTGCAGGTAGTCGGGTCTGCTGACGGCAGGATGCTCCCCAGTGCAGAGGGGAGGAGGGTGCAGGAGGACGGGCAGCTCTGCCAGTGCCCTGGCTGGGGGCAGGGACTCTGCCAGGGAGCTGGGGGCTCTTGGGGGAGAGGCGCATCATGCTGGGGATCTGGGAACAGCAAGAATGTGGGTGCCAGGCAGACAGGCCCTGCGTGTGGCACGTGCAGACTGGGGTCCAGCTGACCCCGGACAGGAAGGAGCTCTCTGTGTGGCCATGGCTGGGTCCATGCGGGATGGGGCAGTAGTGGGAGAGAAGGACTCACTTTTGAATGCCGGAGGAGTCCTGGCTTCTCCCTGGGCAGGCCTCCTGGAGCCGGGACCTGAAGAGGAGTCAGATGGTCTCTGGGGCCCTAGGATTGAAGGCACTAAGGAGGAACCCCAGGTCCTGATGGACAGGAACCCTGGTCCTCCTGAGGCCAGAAGGCCACACCAAGTCTTGTCAGCGTGTGTCCCACCCCCTGCCCCGGGCCTGGTATCCCCAGTGACCTCTTCCTCCCCATCCCAGGTGCAGGAAGGGCGGGCTGGGAACCGCAGGATGGGGCCTGAATCTCTCATCAGTGTCCAGGGTCAGCCCAGGCCAGGCAGGCCCCAGGCCAGCCCAGAGCCTCCTTCCTGGGTGGAGGCCTCCCACCCTTCCACTCACCTTCCGAGCATTGAGGGCCTTCCCAGGAGCCTCCCAGCTCTGCTTCTCCCAACCCAAGGCACCTCATCCTACCCCCAGCAACATGGCCACACACCCGGGGTGTGTAGGGTGGCCAGGTGTCTGGGCAGATGGCAGCCACCCGGCAAGGTCTTGAACCCCACCCAGAAAGCTGAACTACCTGAGGCTGAGTGGAAAGGGGGAGCGAGGGTCCCGATGCCCCTCACAGGGCCGGGGCAGGGCCGGGGCTCCCACGCCTCCCTGGGAAGGAGGCAATCGGAGTTCTGGCTCACAGATGGCCGGGAGGCCAACAACCCGAGTCCCCCGGGTGCCTACTCAACACGGGCACCCATGGAGCCCCCGACAACTTGTCTGCCCTCTGAAAACGGGGGTCACACGGGGGAATGGCAGCTTGGGGCCTTCTGCAGGCTCGGGGTCTTGCTGGTGCCCATCCCCCGGGCCAGAGGCTCCACACCACAAAACCCACACCACCACCTGAGTGACCGCTGCAGGGCAAGGGGCGAGGCTGGGGCCAAGGGGGCAGGGGACATTCCCCAAGGCCGGCTGAGCCCTGGGGTCGCCGGCTGTGGTCTGGGAGCTGGGCTGAGGCAGGCAGAGGAGGTGGGGAGAAGCCAGAAGTCTCAGGGACTGGCGGGGCTCTGGGCTGAGGGACCGTGCTTGGGACTTGGTCCTAGGCCCTCTCTAGCCAAGGCCCCTGCTCCCTGCTGGGGACCGGCTAGTGTGGAGATGTCCACTGAATGGAGGCGTGAGAGTGATGCTTGTGCCCACAACATCCCGGGGACAGGAGGCCTGTGGGGACATCTCCCAGGCTCTGGGCGTGAGGAGGACACCCTGGTGTGGCAGTGCAGGCGGTCACAGGAGCGCCTCCGGCACCTCCTTAGTCACCCACGTCCCTGTTCGGTCCCTCCTGTGGAGGCAAAGAAAGAGGTGGGAGGTGACAACACCAGGCCCCAGTGCCCTTGGCCAGGCCTGGGCAGGCGGCCGCTCTTCCCATGGCACAGGGAATGGATCCGGGGTGAGCCCTGGGGACAGAAGAAGGTGGGCTCCAGATGTGGGAGGGCTGGAAGCGTCCAGCACCAGGGTCCATCCGGCCAGCCTGGGAGCAGAGGGGAGCAGGTCCTGCCAAATATGTCCAGATGGGACTGGAGTGCGGGGCTGGCCTGGAGCCCCAGTGACTTCCTGCCGCCCACCTGCTCCCCAGCTCCTCACCCTCCTCCTGGACTGTCAGAGAGGTGGCCTGCGGGGGAGCTGCCCCCACCTAGCCACAAGGAGTGTGGACGGGGACTGTCCCCGACAGTGAGGTGTCTGTGCAGGGATGGAGACGAGTTTCGGCTGCCCCGCGGGTGACTGGAGTACCCTCTCAGGCCACGTGTCCAGGTGGGGTGGCATGCAGAGTACATGCCCCAGTGCAGCACCGAGGAGCAGCCTGGGCACCATGGCCGAGCCCTGGGGAGGAGGGGGAGGTGGGCGGTGGGCACAGTGGGAGACCAGGACCCCAGGTCACGCCTTCACATGTGCCTTCAAGGCGTTGAAGGCCTTCTCGTCCACCGCCAGCCCTGCCCTAGTCCAGTTCAGAGGGCCGGCCCCCAGGTCTCCTCAGAGACCACCTTGGCTCCCCCCACAGGGACAGCCTGGGGCTGGCACCAGGCTCCCACCCCAAAGGGGCAGCAGGAGGGGGCCTGAGGTTGCAAGAGGGCAGGACAGAAGCTGGGGGCTGCTGGCTGGGGATCTGGGCCCCAGAGGCTGGGGAGAAACAGATATGGGAGGTGCCATCCTGTCCCCAAGTGGGGACAGCAAGTGCTGGGCACGGCCCGAGCAGGAAGGGGTCCCTGCAGCTTCCACAGGAGAGCGGCTTCCGGGGGCATGGACCCTGGTGTTGGTGGAGCCCGCCCTGCCTCCCCACACGGCTCTCCCAGGTGCCAGGAAAGAGTCTGGTCCCAGCTTCCAGGCCTGGCTACCCAGCCCCCTTCTGGGACCCCAGCCCAGAGGCCCCAGGCCCAGCCTCCAACCTGGCTCCAGCCCCAGGGGCTCTGAATCCAGGGAATTCTGTCCTAGGAGCAGGAGCCGGAAGCGGGGGAGGGAGGGAGAGAGGCCCTGTCCTGGGTAGGCCGGGGCTGGGGGCTGCCCACCCGTCTAGGTCAGCTGCAGCTGCAGCTCAGCCCTGCTCGGCTGAGTCATGGGGCCACCGTCTCCAGGCTGGGACTGAGTGAGGAGTGGTGGTGGGGATGGACGTCCAGCCCCCTGTACCCAGGTCCCCCTCAGTGCCCGCCACCAGCCGGGGTTCTGCCCCCGCAGCCTGGCTCCTGGCTCCCTCCCCCACAGCGCGGGGCCACACAGCTGCAGTGGAACCTGCCCCAGAGCCCCAGGAACACACACGGTCACCCACCAGCAGAAGTCCAGACAGTCTGGCCTCTTGGTGGGCCTGATTCCCTCGCCTCACTTCAGGAAACCAGAAGTGCTGATGGCCCCAGAGAAAGTGGACGAGGCAGTGTCCGTGGGGCAAGGGCGTGGGCGACCTGGGAGGGGTGCTGCTAATACCCCCCGGGGAAGGGCAGCCTGGGTTCATGGAGTGACAAGAGCAAAGGCCTGCAGCAGAGCCTGCCCAAGTGTCCAGGAAGGACAGGAGCCAGTGGGGCTGGGGGGAGGTGGCCAGCCACACCAGCAGGGGTGGGCTAGGAAGGCGACGTGCTCCCTTGGGGCTCAGTCAGTGGGCTCAAGGGCACATGGAAGTCGAGGTCATTGGAGGCACAGAGGCCAACAGTGGGGGAAAAACTGCCCCAAGGAGGGGCCGCTGTGGTGTGACGGTGGGGGCCTGGGGCAGAGGTCAGGTCCTTATCAGGGGTGAGGAAAGGGAGGCCAGAGGCTTGGAATGTTTGAAAAATGCCAGTTATTATGAGGGGGATGAGTGGGGGCAAAGGTTCGAGTCAGAAGCCAGGGCCAGGGCTGGGAGAATTAGGGAGGCTTGGGGTGCTGTCGGATGACCCCAAAGTGGGGCTTCAGAAAAGGAGGCAGGAGACATCATGAGGAGCGGGGGACCCACCCCACCTGGGGACGCAGGTGGGATCTCAGCCAGGAGGTGGGGCTGGGTGACAGCCCAGGCAGGGGACAGCCGCAAGCAGGAAGGCAGCTCAGAGCCTGCGGGTAGGTCCCCAGGGCACGGCCATCCTCAGAGCAGGGGTCCCCTCCCCAGGATCCTGGAGAGAAGGGCGCCGTCAGCTTCTGTGTCCACCATGAGGGCCCGGGTCTCGGGGCATGCAGGTCCCTGGAGGAGGCTGTGGCCAGAGGCACAAGCCCCGGGGACCTGTTTCAAAGGCAGCCTCCAAACCTGCGCTGAGCACAACAAGCCAGCAAAGCCACGCCATATCAGGTTACCTCTGATGTCCCCGCCACCGGGATGTCGCAGCTCCTGTGCCACGATGGTGGAAATAGCTGGGAGGGTCAACAGGGGTGCTGGCGTGCCTGCTGCAGGGGGCCGCCTGGAGGGAGGCCAGCAGGTCCAGCAGGCCGCGGCCTCAGCCTCACCCAGAGCCGCGCAGAGCTTCCATCGCAGAACCCAGGAACAGACGGACGTCGAGGCAGCGCCAGCGCGGCAGGCCTGGGCCCAGGGCTCCAGTGGGCAGGCGCACGGCAGCTCCTTGACGGGCAGCGGTTGGGCCAGTGTGGCCAGGAGCAGCCTGGGAGGCTGTCCCAAGGGTCCAGTGCAAGGCCACGGTCCTGGGCAAGGAGGGACCAGGGATGGCCTGACAGACGGGCAAGGGAGACACCCGGGGTGGGTCCAACCCGTGTCAGGGGCTGGGGAAGTGGCCAGAGGCAGCTCTGAAGTGCCCAGGGGTCCCACCTTAGCCTCAGCCCCGAGATGTGACCAGCCCGAGCCCCACGGCTGCCCTGAGCCACAGAACAGAATCACTGAGCCCTCCCTGCTGAGGGGTGCCAAAGCCCAGGTCACCCAACAGGTGAGGGACGTGGCCGCTATTAGCCTGGCCACGCCCCTGCCTGGAGGGAGGCAGCGGTTAGGTGGTAATGGGATGGACAGAAGTGCGTGGACAAGAAACAGGGACATAAAGCCGCCCCACCCTGGAGCCTGAGATGCCCACGAGATGTCCGGAGCAGGCATCCAGCACCCTGGGGCCTCAGGCCTGGGCTGGAGTGAAAGCTGGGGAGACATCCATGTCTAGAGGGTTCATGAGAATGTTCTAGAAAGAGGAGAGCCATGGAAGGAAGCCCCGGATGGCCAAGGCAGAGTGCCCCACAGAGGGAGAGCTGGCGGTGTCTCCTGGAGAAGATCGGCCAGGGAAGGGCGGGTCAATGTCAGTGTGGCCACAGGGACAGCCAGGTACGGGTGGAGCCCACACTGTGGTCAGGAGACCCCACGAGGCATGTCCAGCAGGTGGCCAGCGCTGGCACCAGGGGGAGGGGACGGCAGTGCCACTTCCCAGAGGCTTGGCCATGAGGGGAACACAAGACGTCTGTTGGGTGAATGAGTGACGGTCACGAGGAGGGGCTCCACCGAGTGTGTCCAGACGGACCCCATTGCTGGCCGAGGGGGGCACAGAGGCAGGGCAGAGAGGACACAGTGGTTCTGGCATGGAAACGGACGCCAGGAGGAGTTCTGAGGCCCTGCAGCCACAGGGTCATGGTTTTCCAGGGACAAAGGAAGGGGACAAAGGGACGGCTGGGCATGAGGACAGGGAGAGGTTTGCTGGGATCCTGGGGCGGGGTGCATCTGGGGTGCTGTGCTGCCCAGGCCCCAGGTGTTGCGGGGAGCTGGCGGGAGCGCAGTCAGCGCAGGGCCCACGGAGGCAGCCCGGGACAGACTGGACCCCAGGGGCTGCTGCCCACCTGCCACCTCCCAGGGCCCAGGGTCGCTGGCCGCCTGCTTTGGCCGAGGCAGTGGAGCTCCCTGCTTCCCGGCACAGAGTGTTCTGCCTGGCGCCCTCCTGGCTTCCGGGACGCAGGCGGTCGTCAGAGGAGAATCAAATGCAGGTGGGGCCCGGGCCGGGGCCAGCACAAACACGGCTTCTCGCCTCCCAGCGCCTTTCCAGCCTGCCCTGCATACCCACTCGCCTGACCAGGCAGGGCTGCTGGAGATGGGCAGGAGGGCGGGGGCAGCTGCCTCCCCAGGCAGGACCTCGCAAGGCCAGGGAGGGGCTGGGCAGACCCTTGGGGAGGGCAGGTCTCCTCCCTCCCCTCCCCACCTGTCAGGGGTCCTAGGCAGATTCCTGCCCTCTGTGCACTGAGTTCTGCCACCAGGCCCCGCTCCGGGAATGGGGACAAAGGCCATGCGGGAGCTGTGTGCTCTGCGGGCCCCTCGAGCTGCCACTCGGTCACCTCTGTCCTGAGCCCTCCTCCAGGATGGTGTCGGCAGTGCTGGGGAGGCTGTGGCCATGGGCGGCTCCAGGTGCATGTCAGCCCCAGCAGGGATGCTGAGGTGGGGCGAGGCCACATGTCAGCCGTGTGGGGCCCCTCGGTGCCAGCCCAAAGGGCTGCGACTGGACACACTCAGACCCCCAGGGACTAAGGGCCAGGCAGAGTGTGAGCCACATGACCACCCAGGAGGACATTCCAGCAGCTAGAGGAACAGAGAGGAAGCCCCTGTGACCAGGGCCAGTGGAGAAGAGGTGGCTAGGAGGGGCAGCAGAGGCCAGGATCCCAGGGCACCCCTTGGCCTCGGGAATGACTTCATCTTTTGCTCAGAGTGCGAAGGAGGGGTGAGGGGCAGGCCTCTGTGTGTTCTAAATAGAGGAGCGAGTGGCCTCCCTCTCAGACTAGGGAGGCAGAGCAAAGTCCTCAAGGTCACCCAGATGTTTCCTGGCCACCTCCCTCACCCTGCCCCCACATTAAAGCTGTCTGGTGAGGATCCTCCAGTCGATGTAGACATTTGGGGAACTTGTCCTAAAGGGATGTCACGACTCAGTGGAGTATAAGCGGTCACACCAAAGGCAAGTCTGTGGTTCAAAACCGTCCCTCACGAATCCAAGCCTCCCCAATAAAATGCGAACCTAAATGTACTAGAAGGAAACATGTCAGCATCGGTCTGGGGAAGACTGTTCAAGCAGGCACAGGCCCGGACGACCCAGGGGGGACATGGCTTCAGGAAAAAGTGAAGAAGGAAAGAGGAGAACTAGGACTCCGGAGGGGCAAAGGCCCCCCAGCCGGTGGGAAGTGGTCTAAACCAGGCGTCTGGAGAGTCGGTCACACCGTGTGGGTGTCGGGCCGTTTTCTGAGATGGAGGAGGAGGCTGGTGGCAGCTGGGGCTCTGCGTCCTCATTGGCCTGCCGAGCCGAGGTGCGAATGAACCTGTATGGCTTGGAGATGGGGTCCTGGAGCCCCAAGAAGACACAGCCTCGTGCAGAGGGGCCAGCAGAGGGGCCCAGACTGAGTGTGGGGGGCAGGCAGGGTCGCCCCACCCTGGGGGCCACTTGCTAGGGCCTGGCGCTGGTGAGGGTTCTCAGGGCCAGGCCCCCATCAGGAGGGGGAGCTGGCAGAAGCCTGAGGCTATGCTGGTGAACCTGGTGGAGGGACTCTTCCTGCCCTGGCACCGCTCAGAGGGCAGGAGCCTGCATTCCGGAGAGGCCTTTGGTCACGGGGCCACGGTAGGGCTGATGGTGGCAGTGGCTCAGGTCACTTCCACAGTGTGGCGTCTTCTGGCCACCCAGCAGGCAGAATGGTGAGAGACATGAGGACAGCAGTGGGACAGGGCCCTTGATTCATAGCCTCTAAGGTGATACCCACCTTACAAAGCATCAAGGACCCAGCCCCACCGTGGACACCAGTTCTGGGCCCAGGTAGGCAGGAACCTGCCTCCCCTGCCCCAGGCACCGCCATATCCCTTGAACAGTGCTGGGTCCCCCAGTGCTGCCACTGAGGCCACTCGGCAAGGAGGTGGGAGGGGGGCCCCGGTGGGGGAGATAACAGGTGAGGAAGGCCCGCAGGCTGGGGGGGGGGGGCTGAGGATGGAGGTGACATTGGCAGGACCTGAGGCCAGAAGCAGGGACAAAGGACTAGAGGCAGGGACACCACCATGTTTGAGGAGCAGCAAAGGCCCAGAGCGGAGAGAGCAGGAAGAGAAGGAACCACAGGGATGTGGGGGTGTGTCCGACACCTTAGGGGCCACGGGGGTCCTGGACCAGCAGGGCAGCGACGTGAACTGGTTTGTGTTTTGAAAAGACCACCGTGTGGAAGTGCAGCGGGGTGGGGACGTGAGCCCCTCGGCTACCGGAGCAGTCCCAGCCAGAGAGGGCTGCCAGGTGGGGCTGGATGTGCGGGGACGGGAGCCCAGAGTGTCCAGTATGCAGGCCCACCAGAGCCTGGGGCACCCGAGGGCTTGCAGCTGGGAGGGAGGTGGAGACCCCCCAGGAGCGGCCTCCCTCACACAGCCCTCCTGGAGCCTCGCCCTGCCTCTGCCGGAGTCTGTGGAATGAGCAGCAGTGGCTCTGTCCCCAAAGGGACTTAGAAATGAGACACATAAATCCCAGCACACAGTAGGACTTAATAAAGGCCCATCATGGGCCCCACACCAGCCCCCAACCTCTGTCCAAACTCCTCACTATGCCCTGGGGACGCAGGGTCGACTTCCTCCTGTCACCAATCCCCATGTGCGTCCCGCGTGACGTGGGAGCCCACTGCGGTGGTGTCCGCCCGCCCTCGCCCATGCCAGGGAAGCTGCACAAGAGCAGAGTCAGGAGCAGCAGCCGGGGCAGCTCCCGGGGAGCCGGGCTCCCCTTTCATCTCCTGGCCTGTGGATGCCGGGTGCAGCGGAGTAAGAGCCGGCCGGTGCGCAGGTGGGCTGGGGACCCTAGCCCGGCAGAGCTTGCTGGCCAGTCTCCCACACACCTGCCCTTTTCCTGGGGCCTCTCCCCTGCTCCCTGTGGCCACTTTGGTGCCGGGGCTGGCACCCACTAACCCCATGCCAGCATTAAGCATCTGGAGGTTGGCCCTGAGGGTGGCTCCCAGGGTGGCCTTCACCTTGTGACCCCACAGGGACTCCCTCCAGGAGGACCACCCTGCCTTGAACACTGTCCAACAAGGATCCCAGGGAAGCATGGGCTGCTGCCCCAGGGCGTCCAGCCCGGGCACATCACGGGCTTCCTCCCCTGGGGCTGGGCCCTAGCGTCCCTGGCCTGGCCTGGCCTGCCCGGCTGGCTAAGGCAGTCCGAGGATCCATGCCTTCGGGGGTCCCAAGCAGGGATCAAGGCTGGGCAGGTTCTGCAAAAATTTCTCTTGAAAGACTCTTTTTCAAGATTTTCTTTTGAAAACAAATTCATAACCACATCAAACAGAAACCCCCATTGCCTCGGGTCTGATCAGCAGCCGCCGCGGGCCTCTGACTAGCTGTTATTCTAGTTGCTTTTCTCTCTTCCGAAGCCCGCGTAGGTCGTCTATGGTTGTTAATCGCTGAGTCGAGGCAGGGCACAAAGGGGCTTCTGTTGGCCCTGCCCTTTGAATCACTGTCAAACTGCAAATAGTGGGGAGATCTGAGATCCCCAAAACTGATCTGTCTCATGGCTCTTGGGGAACACCAAGCCAGTGCCCAGTGTGGGCACTGCCTTCTCTCAAAGGTGGCAGTGCCTTGCAGGCACCTGCCCATTCAGAGGCATCTCCCTGGGGTGGAGGCCTGGGCTGCTGGTGAGGGTGCCCCTCCGCTCCTTCGGCAGCATCACCAGGACCCCAGAGGGGGCTCCTGGGCCAGGCAACTCAGGGTCCATCTCTGTTTGAAGTCCTGTCTCAGGAACTGAGGTCTGGGACTGAGAGGCGCCACCCTAAGCCCAGGCCAGGGCCCTTCCCGTGGCAGGTCAGCAGGGCTGGACGCAGGCAGGGCAGGGAAGGCCCCTTCCACGGGGTGCCCCCAGAGCCCTGGCACCCCGCGGAGGTGCAGGTAAGCAAGCTCCTCCCCACCCCAGCACATGACCTGCTGGGAACACTAGCTTGTCAGAAGAGGAAAGGAAGCCTCTCCAGGTCCAGTACCTGCGTCTCACTGGGCCTCCAGGACCAGTCTGAGCACAGCTCCACCCCACGCCACTGGGCCCGGCAGAGCCAACAGGCGAACAGTGTAGTTCCCAGCCTCGGGCCTTGCTCTGGGGGGACGGCCCGGAGGAGTACATGGTGTCCACGCTGGTCTGGAAGAGCAGCTCTCCCCACCAGGCGTGGATCTGGGGGACAGTGTGGGAAGAACCCAGAGGTGACTAGATGACCCAAGAGGACGCACGGCAGCCCACAATGCAGGACAGCCCTGTGGGTGACCAGGATTACTCAGGAAGATCCTGCAGGCAGCGGGGGGAGCTGGGAGACCCCACAGATGACCAGAGGGACCCAGGTATCCACCCCGGCACCCAGAGGCTTTGGAGAGGTCCACTCTTTCTCCCTGCCTTCCCAGCCCTGTTCTTCTTGTGTGAGGAGGTGGCAGTGAGGCCCCAGACTCTGGGCCAGCTCAGGGACCCAGCAGCCCACTAATGAGACGTCCCTGGGGACCAGAGACCCTGACAGTCCCTCAAAACACCAGTTGCATGGCAACAGCCACAGGGTCACAATGAGCTTGGGAACCAGCCCCAGCAGGACGCTTCAGGGACTTCTTCAGTGGCACTGGAAGGGAGGCTCAGCTGTCCTCAGCCTGCAGCCACCACCCCCACCCCACCCCATGCCCCCACCCCATTCCTCTGCAGGAGGCTGAGCACAGCTCTCCACGATGCTTGTCCTCCCTGTCACCCCAAGGTGGCTCAACACAGAGCCACACCCAACAGCCACCATCCTCTGAATGATGTTCCCCAAGAAGTCCCTACAAAGGCTTCCCAACCCATTAGCACACATGGGGCTCCAACAGATGTGCAAATGCCGTAAAGTGAAAATTTATGAAACCACAGATTTTCCTCTGCAATGTATTTGGTGCTTTAATTAATGCCAAACCAATCAATATCCAGCAAACTTAACCCAGGCCAGGAAGCCATGCAGCGCCCCAGGCACCATCCAGGAGGAGAAACCAGGATCCACCCAAAAGGAGCAAGCCTGGCGTTGGCTGCACCCACCTTCTGTGCATCCGCAGGTCCCTGGGCCTCAGTTTCCCCACTCAGCCCCTGAAGCCGGGCTGCCCCCCCACTGTTCTCCCAGGGCAGAAGTAGGTAGGGACTGAGGGGGCTAGCAACATGAGCCCCAGGGGTCCAGCAGGTGAACGAGAGGGACACCCCGCCTTGCCCTCTACCTGGCTGCCTCCCTCCTGCGTCAGCTCCGGCCTCGGCTCTCAGCGGCTGCTCCTGGGGGGTTTGGTTCCAGCCCCTACCCAGCTCTGCCCTTGACGCAACACCAACTATCCTCCAGTTTTGCCCCTAGTGTGGAGCCCTGGGGCGGGGGCTACAGGGGGCCAGGTGGACCTCAGGGGTCCCAACAGTGACCCTGAGCAAGGCCCCTCTTCTGCCGAGCCTAGCATCGGCATCTGTGGCTGCTGGCGGTGGCTGTCCTCTGTGACTTACAGAGAATTAGGATGCTGGTGGGCCCCTGGGGCAGGGGCCACAGAGTGGCTCCAGGCCCCCAGCCCAACCAAGCCAGGCAGCCCTGCAGCCTCGTCACAGTGTGGGCACATCAAGTTCAACTGGGGAAAATAAGGAATGAGGCCCCCGTGGCCTGGGCAGTCCGACCTCAGACACACAGCTGTCCCTGGGCCTGGGATGGCTGCAGGCAGAGCAGGAGGGACTGGGAGTGTCCTGGAGATGATGCAGCCACCATGGCTCCAGGCTGGGGACACCAGGCTTCCTCCTCCTGGAAGGGCAGAGGCCCTCGCCATGGAAGGAGCCTGTCGGTCATTCTGGGATGCAGGACAGGCCTTCCGCCCCCAACCCAGGAGAGACGGCTCCTCTCCCTCAGCCCCTTGGGCAGGCCCCAGGCTGCCGCTCCTCCTTCCCTGCACCCAGAGTCCACTGTATGCAGGAGGGTCGAGGACCGTGGCACCATCCTGTGGAGCTGGGCCTGGACCCACAGAATCAACGGGCTGCCCACCTGGCCAGTGCAGGGTTGGTGCCCACTTTGCCTCCAGCACCCCTACACTCCAGCTCGGCCCCAACCCTAGGGGCCAGGTGGGCCCAAGGGGTCAGGCCTGCCAGGGACAGCGCGTGCATGTGTGGTGGACAGAGGCCCGGCGGACTCCTCGGGGCCCAGCAGGCAGCTCGTGCCTGAGTCGTCTCCGTGGTCTCTGCTCCATGAAGCAGTTCTGTAGGCCTGGCCCCCAGGTCCCCCGCCCCCCCCCCCACCACCATTCCTGGTGTTTCCAGTGCTCTGGGTGGGGGAGGGGACTACAAATCTAACAGCGTACCTGAGGGGACGACCCCAAGTACCCTGCAGACCAAGTACTGGCCCCGACCCAGCCCTGAGCCACCAACGGAGCCCCACGACCTCCCTAGACCCCACCATGCAGGAGAGCACACTGCTCCTGGATGGGCACCCCCTCTCTGACTGCCCGCTGCCTGGCTCTGACCTCCCAGGCAGGGCCTTCTCATCTGTACTACCCTCGGGGCCGGCGGCCTCTTTCTTCCACACCGTCCTCTGGTTCCTGGTTCATGTGGGGCTTCTCTGTTGGCCCAGCAGCCATGGGGCCACCTCTGTGGGGCACCCACTCTGCCATGTTCATTCCAGCTCCTGACCCACCTCTAAGCCACCTCCAGGCCCTGTCCTCTGAACCCTCCCAGGCCCTAAACAGTGTCCAGCCCTGGTCTCTGCCACGCACCAGTCCTGCTACACTAGGCCCGGCTGTGTCCAGCTTTCATGTCCTCCAGACTGAGCAGACACAGCCCTGGTCTCTCTGACCCCACCCGGGAGGAGCCTGGCCTGGCCCCAGGAAGCTCAAGACGGTGGTAAAGTCAGTACTCCGGAGCCAGGTCACCTGGATGCCCCTGAGGGCCTGGCCAGAGCTGCAGAGGCTGGGAGCAGGCTGAGAGACCTCCAGCCGCCAGGTCCAGGGGAGGCCGTGGAGGGGGACAGACTCCACAGTAGGCACATGCACACATGAGCAGGGTCGAGGGCAGCGCTGACCAGGTCATGAGTGGTGTGTCTGCCGCGACGCTGGAGGGGCTCTGCACTGGGCTGCCCCCACCTTCACACTCAGCTCTGTTCCTGTCCCCGCAGGTGACGCAGCTGGACCAGAGGCTGGTGGTCATCACGGACCTGCTCCACCGGCTGCTCTCCCTGCACCAGGGCAGCCCCCCCGGTGGGGGCGGGGCCCAAGTGGTCCAGTCCTGCAGCGAAGGTGGCTCTGTCCACCCCAAGCTCTTCCTGCCCGGCAACTCTCTGCCCACCTACGAACAGCTGACCGTGCCCCGGAGAGGACCTGATGAGGCATCCTGATGGGGGCTGGGCAGGGTGGGCCTGGGTGGGGAGGCCTGTGGAAGCCCAGCGGCCCTCCCCACCTCCCTCTTAGCAGGGTACCCACCTGGACCTGGCCACCTCCCCAAAGACCCTGGGAGCACGACGTGGTTCCCATATCGGAGCCATGCCACCAGCAGAGCCCAGGCTTAGGGGCTAGGCCAGCCACCTCCTCCCCACCAATGGGTACTAGGATTCAGCTGGGTGTTGGGCCCCTCTTAGGCTAGGCCATCACCCCAACTGTGGTGACGGCACGATGGTAGGGTATACCCAGGGCATTGGGCCTGACCTGGGCACACAGAGCCAGGATGTGGCCCAGGCCGAGGGGGGCCAGCCCGGTTAGATGAGGGGGCTTCCTGGGGGAGACACAGGAATAGCCCGGATAGGGTCTGTGGGTCTTTGAGCCCTGCCTCCAATTCAGGGCCCAGCAGGGCACAGACAGAATGACCAGAGGACAGCCTACCCCAAGGCCTGAGAGCCTGGCTCGGCTCCCTGGTTCTCTAGAGATGCTGACCCTGGGGCAGGGGATGGGGGTGCCCACTGCCCACTCTGGACAGGCAGCTTCTCCCACCCCCTGTGGACAGCAACCCCTGCATGTGGTCCCTGCCTGTGATTCTCGCCTGGTGGGAGCAGCTGGACAGACCCGCAGACGGAGCCACACACCCCTCACCAGCTGCCAAGCCAGGGGATTTCCATGCGGGACGGGCTCCTCCGGGCATTGTCGGCTGGTCTGCGGTGGCTGGGTCTGTTCTAATGAGGTCACGGTGTGATTTTGATTGCTGATTGCGCAAGCCTTTCCCAATAAACACGGAGGGCCATGGTTGATCTTGGCCCTGCTCTCGCCTTGATTCTAGAGGATCAATGAGACCTCGGCCCTGCCCTCCTGTCTCCCATGGCTGCCCTGGGCATCTGCCCCTCCTGGTCCAAGCTCCCCTACCTGGAGAGGAAACTGTCCCTCCCCGTCCACAGCCCCTCACGGCGGGACCCCTATGGTTCCCTTAGAGGCAGGGTGCCCAGGCAGCCTGAGCAGGTGTCCCCTATCCACACTGGAGGGGACACTCAGAAGCTCAGAGGGGCTGTGACACGTGTCAAAGCCCTGGTGGCCCTGGGGATTCCACTTCAGGTGGTGTTGGCCACACATGACCATGGTGTGGTCACTGTCTGTCTCCCAGCAGACCCTGGACTTAGAGCAGGTAAGTCTGGTCCAGAGCCTGGTCTGGCTGGGGCAGCACTGATGTGCCCCTGGGCAACCACCCTCAGAGACAAGCCAGGGCCTCTCCATCCGCCCTACCCAGTCCTTGCTGGCCCTTGACCCAGGACGCCCCCTCTCCAGGACCTCAAGTTTTGGCCTTTAAGGTGCTGGAATGCAAGGAAGGGCCAGGCCTCCCCCGTGCTCACCCCAGCCCTCACAGCCTTGACCTCCTGTTGGCGAGATGATGTCCCCCACCTGTCCCGCCTTCTGGGTGGAAGGCATATGCCAGGTGGGCTCCATCTGCCTGCCCTGGGCCGGTGCCCACAGTTCACTCATGGCATGCCATCCTCGCAGCGGCCTGTGAATTTGAACAGTGCCCGTCTTCAAGACACCCTGGTCTTCAGGCCAGTCTCAATGCTCTGGACTCTGTCCTACCCCTGTCCTTCCAAGGTCCATCCTGACCAGGCCATCAGAGCCAAGGGCATCTGAGGGTGCCAGGACAGAGCTGTACTGAGTGTGTGCAAGCAGGAGGTGGCCAGCAGTGGGGACAAGGACCCAGGTGTGAGGTGGCAGGCAATGAACTCCAGGTCCCTTCATGCTGAGCACCCCAAGGCCTGTGACTCCTGGGGACTCCCCCCATGAGGCCTTGGTGTCCTCCTGACTGGCACTGACCTCCCGTCCACACCCACGGGAGGCGCGAACGTCGAGGACAACTGCTGGAATGCAGAAGCCACTGTCTGCTCGTTGCGTAAACATCTGTGGAAACCCCGGGAAGCGCTGGCCACCGCGAGGCAGGCCCTCCACGGTGCCCGGCCAGCCGCCATGGCAAGCCCGGCTGCCGCGCCCGCCCGCTTTGCTGCCACCTTACCCACTGTGTGCCCGAGGGCTTTGCTCCTGGAAGGGCCTTTGCAGCCCTCTCGGGTGTGAAATGCAATTTACCTGAAATAAAGTCCAATTATGGAATTAGCTAATTAAAGCCTTGGTGCAGGCTGGGCCCAGCGGCCAAGCGCTCAGTGCCCGCCCGATGCCCGCGTCTGAGGGAACAGATGGCGCCCGGCCTGCCGCGCCGGCCACATTCCTTCACTCTGTCCCCCGATAAGTGACCTAGACAGCACACGACCATCTGGTGTGTGACACGTCCTGCGGGCCCCGGACAATGGCCCGGCAGACCTCTCCGTGAGAGGGCCGTCGCCCGGGCAACGGTGGCATGTGCAGCCCAGGCCCATTCACGGCCCCCTCCCTCGGCCCCTTTCTTCGGCCCTTTGTGGGCCTCGCCTCGGCTGCCTGGCGGCCTGGGCTGACAATACCCATGAGTATTTGTCCGCAGAGCTGGGCCTTTGTCTCCAAATTGGGCTCCCTTATTGAGGTCCTCAACGACCAATGGGTGCCAGGAGCATCTGCTGGGGGGGCCAGGAGGGGCTCCTGCCTCCCGGGGCACCCAGCTCCTCTGCCCAGGCTCCCCCTGCCAGGCTGCCCTCCGTGGGCACTGGACTTGGCCCTGGGGTGGCCAGTCCCGCGGGCTGGCACTGGTCAGCCTGGGGTTCTCCCACCTTTAGGCCAGTGCTGGGAAGAGGAGCCTTGGCAGGGCAGGTGCCGCCCACGCACCTCCCACCCCTGGCTGTGCAAAGCGCCCTGGAGCAGGTATGGGAAGGGGGTCGATGGAAATCCGACAGTAAGCTCAGGCACACAGTAGGTGCTTAATAGAGGTAGCCAGAAACATCGCCCGAGGGTGTGACACTGGGCTCTAGCCCCTCACGGGCCTGCTTGACCCCAGGCTCCTCCCCGGCCCTCCTGCATCCAGCTTCACCCTCGGGAGCCCCTCCCCACTCCCAGCTGAACAGCTGCCCGAGCCCTGCACCCCCACCCCCAGCCAACTCTGGTGTCCACTGCCTGGCCAGCTCCTGAGGTGCTGCCCTGCCTGCGGGCCCCTCTCCCAGAGCCCAGTTTCTCCAGCCAGGCAAGTGACCCCAGCTCCTCCCAGCTCCTTCCCCTTTAAGGGAAAGACTTCCTTCCAGCCATTGAAGCAGGCAGGTGGCCCCACGGGAGGAAGGGACTGCAGGGAGCCTGGAACCAGGCAGCTGGCACAGGTCTGCCCCACTGGGTGCTTGGAAAGTGCCAGTGAAGGAATCTCACGCCCGCCTGGAAAGAAGTGACCCAGCACTGCTCTGGCCACGGGGCGCCTGGCTGCGGCAGGGACCAGCAGGGGATGCCATCTGAGGGGCACCCGGGGGAGGGGACACACTCCGGGCCTGAGGGAAGGGACCAGGCCAGCCCAGGCCCACCCACAGCTGAGCTGTGGCTCTAGGACACCCAAGCCAGCACCGTAGATCTGTGCGTCTCTGAGGACCCACTCCCCAGCTCCACCCTGGAGCTGCCCTCTGGCCTGCAGTGGCACCCTGTGGGTCCCAAGCCTGTTTCCCCGTCTCCTCTGGCCCCCAGTGACTCCCTGCCCCCATGCCTCCCTCTGGCCCCATTCTTGAGGCCTGGGATGGAGCTTATGAGCTGGGGAGGTGGTCCAGTGGCGCCCTGAGCCCTGTCACCCCCACTCTGACCCTTGCCCAGGGCAGGTCCTCACCTGGGCCAGCCACGGCTGGGGGCAACGGGGCCTGGGGTGGGCACGGGGCAGCCAGAGTTGAGCAGAGTTCCAGTCCCCCTGGGCCCCGGCAGCTCCCACCAGGCCACTCTCCAGCTCCACTATGCAGCACAGCGCGTGGGCAAGCCTGCAGGGCCCCGTCGGGGGCGGAGGAGCCCCCGAGCCAGCCACCTCCGACCTCCCGGCCAGCTGCTGTCTTCTTACCTGCTTGAGAGGGAGGTGACCTCAGTTCAGGGGCCCCTCAGCCCCACGAGGCCGAAGCCGAGCCTGGAGCTGCCCAAGATGGCCTCGGCAGCTGGCTCCACCTGCGCCCCTTCTGCTTCTTGCTGTGGACCCACAGCCCTGGAGACCCATCCCCGGCTCGTCCCATCTGCCCCTGACACTTCTTCCATGAAGAGCATAATCTTTCTGAGACAGATTTCCAAGGGCGGCACGGGCTGCCGGGCACCATCTTCCTGCAGGGCCCGTGCCCAGGAAGCCCTGGTAAAACCCTGGAGCCACAACAGGGTGCTCCAGGGGTGAGTCACCCAGGGGAGGCCGAGCAGGCACCCGAGCGGACACCTCAGAGCACTGGTCTTCCCCGCCAGGTGCCGACGGAGAAACCGGGCCCCTGGGCAGGGCCAGGCAAGGTGTGACTGTACGTTAGAAAATCCTCAGAAAAGACTGACCTCGCGGGGTCTGGTGGCATAACCTGCCATCCCAGTGACTGGGGAAGCTGAGACAGGAGGATCACAAACTCAAAGCCAGCCTCAGCAACTTAGCAAGGCCCTAAGCAACTCAGCGAGACTCTATCTCTAAAGAATTTTTTTTTTAAGGCTGGGATATGATTCAGTGGTTAAGAACCCTTTGGGTTCAATCCATCATACAGAAAGGAAGGAAGGAAGGAAGGAAAGAAAGAAAGACTAGACCCTTATCTCTCACCATGCACACAAAAGTCAACTGAAAATGTCTCAAAGGCCTCAGAGTTAGACCAGAAACTACGCCACTCCTACAAGAAAATGCAGGGGACATTCCAGCCTGTAGGCACAGGCAATGACGTCCTCAACAGGACCCCCAAAGCTCAGGAAATAAGCCAAGGATTAATAAATGGGTGGCATCAAATTAAAAACACATCTGCACCACAAAGAACACAATTAGGAATGCGAATGGAGAACCCACAGAGGAGCCTCCTCTCTGATAGAGGACTGAAACCTACAATATATGAACAACTCCAAACAAATGACCCAGTTAACAAAGGGGTAAATGAATTGAACAGAACTTCTCAACAGAAGAAATACAAATGGTCAAAAAATACATGAAAAAATGTTCAACATCTTTAGCAATTAGGGAAATGCAAATCAAATCCACACTGAGCTGTCGTCCCACACCGGCCAGTCGGGCAGGGCTGGGGCTGGGGCACATGTGAGGCACTCGGTTGGATCCGCAGCACCACATAGGAATAAATAAACCAAATAAAGGTATTGTGTCTGTCTATACACTTCAATTTTAAAAAAAGACTATAAATGCCAATCAGTGCTGGAGGATGTAGGGGAAGGAACCCTTTACACTGTGGGTGGATTGTGAATTAGCAGACCCCCGTGGAAATCAGTAGGGAGGCTCCTAAAAGACCAGGCAGGGACCCTCCACGTGACCCAGCTGTCCCACTCCTCGGTATTGACCCTGAGGAGTTAAATCATCTCACTACAGTGACACACGCACACACCATTCACAGCCGCCAGACGACGGAGCCAGCCTAGGTGTCCGTGGATGGACGGGGGGATAAAGAAAATGTGGTGGCCATGCACAGTGCAGTTTTAGTCGGCCACAAAGAAGAAGGAAATTATGCTATTTGCAGGAAAATGGATGGAACTTGAGAGCATTGTGTTAAGTGAATTAAACCAAACTCAGAAGGTCACGGGTCATGTGTTTTTTCTCATATGCAGAAGCTCGAGAGGAAAAAGGAAAAGAAAGAGGGGGTCTCATGAAAATCAAAGGAAGATCAGTAGAGGAAAGGGACCAGGGTGGGAGGAAGGAGGAAGGGGGAGTGCGGGGGGGGGGTGGGCACTGGCCGGGCCACGCTGCTGCATTGTGTGCGTGGACAAACACGGAGCGACAAATCCCCCCATTGTGTACAACTATAATGCACCAATAAAAAAATGTGGGGAAAAAAGAAAAGAAAATCCTCAGAGAAGAAATGGAGCTTCCAGCAGCAGAAAAGTCCATTTCTGGGCCAGGAAGCCAGAGGGCAGGGAAGAACGGCCTGGCCAAAAACAAGCTGGCCTTCTGGGACCCCAGGGATACCAGGGCCAGGTCTGAGGAAAATTCCCAGGACCCAATGCAGCTGGTCTGCTGGCCCACACAGGCTGGTGAGTCATACAGCACTGAACCTGCCTGAGTTAGCCAAAAGCCAGAACGTCCTTCAGGGCATGCCCACTAGTTCCAAGAAGGCTGCCATTGCTCCAGCCACAGGGGTAGTCCAATTGGATTTTCAAGAAAATCTGTTATGCGTGACCATTGATGAGCTAGCTCAAACCCTTGTGGTTGTTTCTTACATTTATCCCTCCCTACATCACCCCTGTGCATACACACACACACACACACACACACACACACACACGAGATGAAAGTCACCTCCATTGTGAAAATACATGAAGGCAGTGGAATGAAGGACAAGCTAAAGCTGGAAGCCAGGGATCCGGTCCCTCTCCTGGCTCAGCCATGCTCCTTTGTGTCCTTGGGCAGGACCCCTGACCTCTCTGGGCTGAGAGGTCATCGCAGCCCCACTCCCCAGTGCTGGCTGCAGACATGAGTGTGAAGCCACTGACCAGGGCCAAGGTGGAGCGTGCTGCACCTGGAGACGGGTGGGCTCCTCTCAGCACCAGCACAGAGACGACTCTGAGGCAGCAGTCCACAGAGCAGGTCCCCAGGGAGTGGGCAGCACCTCCCGGCAGGGCCTCGTCCAGCGCCAGTGACCCAGCTGGCAAGGGCCTCCAAATCCGTCTAGTTCTCCCTGAATGGCAAGGGCAGCCAACACAGCCCAGGGATGGAGGGGCCAGAGGACCTTGCAGAAGGGCCTCGGGACAGGCACACGGGAAGCACCGTCTCCACTGCGCCTCCTGCCCAGGGCAATGGGAGTGACAGGCAGAGAAGGCGCGGCCACTCACCAGAGGCGCTCGTGCTGGGCAAGGCTTGGACCTGAGGCCCAGCCCTGGAGCCAGGGTGAGGCTCCCCAGGCCCTGAGTGCCGGGGGGCCAGGCCTGAGCCGGCCCCTGGGGGACCCTTGCGGAAGCCCAGGGAGCCAGCCCACAGCGTCGCCTGGGAGAAGGGCCTGTCCTGGGACTCGAGGGGTCGTCAGCACGGTGGCTAATGGCATTAAGTGGCTTCAAAGGGCCTTAATCAAATCCCCTCTCCCGTCCACAGGATCATGTCAAAGCACTGTGGAGAGGGGAGCAGGCACGGACAATGGACTTGGGTCTTCCACTTGACTGGCCGGCCCTGCCGTCGGGGCCGAGGGACTCCTGCTCCACCCCCACCGTGTCCCCGCGGGGCCCGGGGTGATGTCTGTCCTGCCCCCCAACACTCTGTAGGGTGGCTACTGAGGACCACCGTGCACCACAGGAGGGGAAACTGAGGCAGGGCGAGCCTGGTACCCGCAGGAGGCCTCGGGGCCTCTGGAGTCTGGGTTTCCGGCCTGGGGGCTTGGCCAGAAGCTCTGCTGCCCTCTGAGCTGGCTGCGCTGCGGCTCCACACGACGGCCCCGAGGGGCTGTGGCCTGGGCGCAGTGACAGCTTCCCGAATGTCCCCCATGACTGCTGCAGCCCAGCCACCTGTGGTCCTGGCGGGCCATTCAGAGTCCCCCGAGAACTCTGCTTCTCCCTGGACAGACAAACCCCTGGTGCAGGTTTCGACACCCCAAATCCACAGATGGGAGAAGAGGGCCCTTCCGCCCACCCCCGGCACTCCTCCTGGGCTCACCGCAGGAGCTCCCTCACTGGCGGGCGGCGGGGCTGCGGCTGGCGCCCCTCCCCCACACTGCGGAGCTGGCTGACCTTCTCTGGGAACCCACCGTCTGATCTCCTGCACACAGTCCTGGGGTTCAGCCCTGCGTTCAGCAGCCTCTGCAGAGGGACATCTGCTGGTTCCCAGGATGTGGTCAGCCTAGGTGAATCTGGGGACCACAGCCTCACACCCTCACTGGGACCCAGACTGGCCACTATACCCAGGTGGACGGGGGGATTAGACATATGAGGAAAATGACTTAGTGGGAACACCTGGAAGGGGCCTTCTGCTCCTCCTCCCCGACACCCATGTCCACTGGCCACCTCCCCTGCCCCCAATAGGAATGACCCCAACCAAGGGAGACACCCTGCAGAGAGGGCAGCCTGGCTGGGCGGGGCTCCCAGAAGGGGCAGCTTGAGCTCGGAAGCAGGAAGTGTCTGCCCTGTGCTAGCCAGGCCTGGACGTGGCTACAGTGTCCTCCCCACGCATACACACATCCAATGGGACAGGATGTGACCCAGGCCCGTGCCCAAGGCCCAAGGAGCAGGTACACCTGTCACACCCAAACGCAAAGCTCTTGGCTGGCAGCAAGCCCCCCACGCCCCCCACTTAGGAGTTTAGGAAATACCACCCCAATAGGCAGCTAGGGTGTGACTGGAGGGGTCCCCTATTCACCTTCTACCTGAGAGACTGACCTGCAGACAGTGGCCTCCCCACGCAGCTCTCCACCCCGATGGAGCCCAGCAGCTTGCCCTCGGCCCCCGGGCCACCTGAAGCCCTGGTCTGACCGTCCCTCCAGGCATGTCCTGTGGGACTGTCACACATGCCCACCTGACAAAGTGGGTCTCTTGTCCTGTTGAGTTCCCTGTGTCAGTTTCACCTGCAGCCCAGTCACAGAGTCCATGGTGGTAGGAGGAGGCCGCTTTCCACTCCCCATACCACCCGGAACACCTGTGGCTCCCTAAGGGGTGTGCAGAGGACAGCCCTGTTCTCCCCAGTGGGCGTCAGCCCTGCCCCGCCCCACCCGCCTCCCCCTGCCTCAGGCCAAGCAGGCAGACCTGCGTCCTGAACGTGCCCGCAGCCCCCGTGTCCAGCGGCTTCAGCCATCCAGCGGCCCACTGCCCAGCTCCGAGAGCCCTGCCCAGGCCTGACTCCGCCGCTCCAGCGGCCCCCACTGCCCAGGAGCCTGAGAGGCCTCGGCGCAGGCAGACTGCTTTCCTGCAGCTGGCTGGGCCCTCTCCCCGGGGAACAGGCTGCATTGTCCCCTCAGCCACCGCCTGGCTCAGGAGACACCCAGGCTCCAGGCTGTGAGGTCACCAGGCCTCCGGAATCCACCTGCAGCCACCAGCTAGGGAAACTGAATCCCAGAAGCAGATGACAGCTGCAGGTCGGGGACAGAGTGCTCACTCAGCCCCCACGGGGGCCAGACTGGCCCAGCCTGGGGCTGCCTCCCCACCCAGACCCACTCCCGAGCCCAGGGCCCAGGGACCTCAGCCAGGGACGTGCTCACCCTGGGGCCCGGGATGGCTGGAGAAGGCCGCCCACTTCCAGTGCCTCACAGACAGCAGACCGCCCAGAGCCAGCCCAGGGACCCTCCAAGGCCAGCACGAGAGCGGTCAGTCGGACACACGAGGAGGCCGGGGCCCAGGCACCTCACCTGCTCGGGTTCCTGTACTAATGAGGAGCAGAGCAGGTGGAGCAGTCCTGCCTGCACCCACCTCCAGGGTCCCCCTGAGTGAGCAGAGATGGAGAAGTGACCGGGAGAGGGCCCTGGGCTGCAGGGCAGCCTGCAGAGAGGGCAGCCTGGCCGGGCAGGGCTCCCCGGACCCCTCACAGAGGGGCAGGTTGGTTCTAGGGTGTGGCCAGGCCCACCTGCGTTGCCATGCGGACAGGAGACCCCCACCACGCTTTCCTCTCCAACAGGAGAAACCAGAGAGCCTCTGGGGCCTGAGACCTCCAGCCACAGACAGTCTCACTTCCTGTCCCCACCCCAGCCCAGGGCTGCAAAGATCAGCCCCACTGCCCCCAAGTTCCCTGTGGAAGAAAATGGCTGAGCCTGTGGCCTCAAGGGCCCTGGGGAGGGACAAGATCCAGGCCCTAGGTGAGGCTTGACACCCCCCCCCTGGCAAAAAGAGGCCATTTCTCCCCTAGCAGGCCAGACTGTCCACTTAGGGGCCAAGCAGGAAGAGAAGGATGGTGGGGCAGGGACACAGAGGTGGTCTCAGGCCACTGGACATTCAGGCCTCAGAGGTGTGGGGCAGGCCCAGAGGTGCTCGCTCAGGCTGCCTGGTTCCCTCCTGAGCATCCAGGCCGGGACCCCGCCCAGCCCTGCCTTCCCAGGGCCACGAGTTGCCTGTCACTCAGCTCTTCTGCCCGGCTGGTCATACTGAAAAGAGCATCCTGTGGCCGGGAGGCATGGCTGTCAGTGCCAACCCAGCCCAAGGAAGCACACCAGCAACAAGGCAGCGGAGCCCAGCCCAGGCCCACACCCCCCCCCACCCACCCCCTCAGCTCCTCCCAAAGCCACCGCCACCTGCCAGCGGGCCCTTTCTCCAGCCTCCGTGGAACAAGCTCTTACTCATCCTGCAAAACCCAGCACCCGGGCCCTTTTCCCGACGCCTTCCCAGGGTGGCCCAGGCTCCCCCTTCACAGCACCAGGCCCAAGCAGACAGTCTGTCCTGGCAGTTGACTCCCCTCCAGATGGGCAGTGTCCCCAGACTGCATTACACAGAGGACATGTGACAAGGTGACTCCTTGGGGACCAGGAAATGCTGGCCTGCAGGAAGTCTGGACTTGTGAACTCCTGAGGACAAAGAGCAGGGACCGTGGTCACTCACATTAGGCCCTGGGCTCCACTATTTGCTGTAGCCTGGGACCTGGCCCTGGAGACTGGGAAATGTCCACTGGGAATGATGGAAGCCAGGCGCAGCTGCATGCTCTGCACCAACCACCTCCAGCACGTGTCCCCACAGACCCGCCCACTGCAGCCTCAGGAGCCCCCGGGCCCCTCATATGTGTGGCCACTCCTAGGCTTGTGCCTACATCCCTGGGCCCAGCCCATGTATACCTGTCCCCCCAGACACCCCTACCCAGGACTCAACTGCATCCCACAGCCTCACCCGATGCACCCTATCTCCTTGTGGGCAAGCCCACTGAGTGTCAGGACAGTCAGATGCCAGGTGCCCAGCCCAGAGCACTACCCAGCATGGCAGAAAGTGGCCACCACCCTCCACACCATCACCCCTGGCTACATGTCGCTGGTCCTGCCTCTCACACACATACCCTGGTCTGATAGACCTCACTCCAGTTTCCAAAGAACACTTGAGTGCTAGCTGCCCACCCTCCCACTCCCCTGTAGCAAGGTCAGGAGCAGCCTGCTCCGCCCAGTCTATCCAGGCAAAGTACAAGGCCTGGTGGAGAAGCCCCCTCCCTTAGCTCAGGGGGTCCAGGCCAGGCTCCTGAGGACCTGCCCCTGAGGACAGCTGGCAGCCAAACCCCACACCAGTGGCCTAAGCCAGGCTGTCTGGGGAATCTCTGCATGCTTCAGCCTCCCAGTTTGAACGTGCCTGTCCAGAGGACTTAGGTTTATGCACTTGTCCCTGGACCCTGGTTTCTGAGGAAATTAGTTGGCAAGGTAATTCTCACTAGAGTATTATTGACTTCCCAATTTCCAGTTTCTTCTTTTGGGACAGTATTTTCGCCCTGGAAGGAGAACCTGAGAGGGCCTCATCTGAGCCCTGTAGTGTGGATCTCTGCGCAGATTTGGACATTCCCGCCCCTGCTAATGGGAAGTATCTGAGGATCCCCATCAACGTCAGTCTCACTCACAGGCTTAGGGTCCAGCCTTTGCCAGCACCCTCCTGCATCTAATCCCAGACCCAATCCCAGGTCCAGCCCACACAGGTGACCCCAGGCCAGGCCATGACCACTCCCTTTCCTGGGCCTCATTCAAACCTCAGTTCAGCCTACCTCCTCCAAGAAACCCCCTCATCACCCGCCGGCTGGACCCACAGGCTTCCTACTGACTACCCAGAGCCCGAGCTAAATGGGGAGGACAGACAGAGGCCACAGATGGACCCACCCCAACAGTATCACCAAGACTCCCACTTGGACAAATGGCCCAGGGAAACTGAGGCCCAGAGTCTGCTTCTACTGGGCCCCAGGCCTTTAGGGACCCTGAGGGTTGCTGTAGCAGCCCACCCAGGGCCCCTGCTTGAGGGTGCCCAGAGTCTGAGCCCCACTGTAGAAAGTCCAGGAACCAATCAGGGGTCCCCAAATGACCAGGCTTCCTGAGGGGTCCCACAATCCCCAGGACTCCCAGACTGGGCAGCCTCCAGTAGGCAGTACCTCGCGGGAGTCTGGGGGTTCCTGTGGGCACAGGCCGCCCACTCTGCGTCTCCGGCCCAGCCAGCCCATCCACCCCGCGTGTTGCAGGCCTGTTCTCCACGATTCAGGGCGTCAAGGACCACGGTGCAAAAACAAACCCTGTCCACGTGGCTGCCTGCCCTTTCTCAGCATCTCCCTGTCAAGCGTCCCGTCCAGTCATGCCCTCCCCTGGGGCCTGCAGCAGGACGCCCTGCCTCTAAGGGGCCTGGCCAGGGGAGGCGCAGGGCACGCGGAGGCCTCGGACCGTGTGTGGGGCACCAAGCTCGGGGCGCCCTGCGCGGCGCGGCCGGCCACCAGGCCTCCGAGTGCCCAGTCCGGGCCTGGACGGCGAGGGGCCGCGGGCCGAGCGGGCGGGGCGGGGGCCGGGGTCGGGGGTCCGGCGAGCTTTAATGCGCGGACAAAGCCTCATTTGCAGGTCAATACCGCGGCACACTCGCCTCTCCCCTCGCCCGGCGCCCTTTGTCCGGCCGCGCCCGCTCCTCGCGCCAGATGGCCGCGGAAATGCTAATTTCGGGCGCCCCCCGCCCCCCGCGTTTAATTGCGCCTTTGCAGATGGGCCGCGAGTGTGCGCTTCATGCAGATGAGCGGCCGCCTCGGCCCGCGGCCTCCGCGAGCGCCGGGAGCGCGGGTGGGGGCGGGGCGGGGCCGCGGGGCCCCCCAGCGCGCCGCCGGCACGGGGAGCACCCAGCGCGCGGGGCGCGGGGAGCGCGCTCTCCTCCTTTCATTTCTCCAAAATGGGATCTTAAGTGATTCTGAATGAAAACAAATTGGCCCGCTTTCTTCTCCGCACGGACGCACGGCGCGGTGGGGGCCTGGGCGCAGCCCGGGAGGCTGGGCGGGCAGCGGGGTGCCCGGGACCCCACCCCTGCGCCCCTCGGCCCCTGGCCGGCCGGCGGCCCCGCAGACGTGGGTCTCTAACCCGAGCCCAGGGTCCTGGACGTTTCAATCAACCGTAAGGAGGCGCCCGCGCCGCCCCGCCCCGTCACCTTCCGCCTTTCAAGGCAGAAACATTCCCAGGCTGGGCCGGGCCGCACGATCTCGGGGGTCAGACGGCCTCCAGCCCAGCCCCAGCAGGGCCCAGGCCTCCGGCCCCAAAGGCCAAGGGAAGATCCTCGCGGTGCCCGCGGGGCCTGTGCCCAGAACCCGCCGCCTGACCCCTCAGCCTGCAGGGTGGGAGCAGGGCCGGGGCCTTTGGACAGAATGAATGCGGAGCAACGACGAGAGACTGGGCCGGTCCCTCCGTGATTTCCCCGTCTACAGCAAAATGCCGACCACAGACAGAAAACCCACACCTTGGTGGGTGATGACCTGCCCCACCACCCGCTGTGAAAGTGACAGGGCCGTTTTCTGGGGAGTGGAGATGCCCAACACGCAGTTCAGCCAGAGACCTTTTAAAAAGGATCATCTGTCCCATAGATTCACTCTGGCAAAGCGGACAGGCCGTCACAGGCAGGCCCACCAACTGGCGCCCGCAGGGTCTGAAGTCAGCCCAGTGGTGAATCTGGACCACCTGCCACCATCCCACCCCAAGGCCTCAGTGTGGCCCTCCAGCCCTGGTCCATGGCAGCACCTCCCCTGTGGACTCCTCTCCACCCACACCCCTCTCCCTGGGCAGCCCAGGAGCCCCTTGCTTTGCCCTGGGCCACACCTCCCTCACCTAGCTTCTGTCTGAAAGCAGATGTTCCTGGAGGGACATCCCTGTCCTCCTTCCTCTCTGGGTGCCTAGCACCAGGCCTGCCCACAGCCCAGGGCTCAATCCTCAGTGCCCACCCTGTGTGTCAGGAGGGCAGGGCACCGCCCTGACCAGTGCCAACAGCTCTGCTCTGTGGCATGGGGCAGCAGAGCCAGGACGTACCATGTAAGTTTCCATGGTCACAGGATGGAAACTGTTTCCTATCGATGCGGAAATAACAGGCGCCCCCTCCCTTGCTTTTCTTTCCAGGAAACGGTTCAAATGGGATTTTTTCACCCATGTGAGACCAGCATGCATTGGTCCTAAACCCTGCAGGTCCTGCATTAGCCCGGGTCTCCATCCTCCTCCAGGGAGACTACTCACTCACAGTGGTCTGCACCCTGCTGCCTGGGCTAGGCCTCCCGGGGTCCCCTGCTTTGGTTACATTCACCACGCACAGTGTGATCTCCTGAGAGTATCTGTGACTTCCTCCTTTCTGCTGCCACTCCTGCTCAGCACATCCAAATTCTGCAGTCTCGAAGAGCTGGACCCTTTTCCAACATGAAGCAAGACACAGCATCTTCTCCAGTGCTGGTGAGGTCATCAGCTGCCAATTGTACCCAACTGTCTTTCACTGTTTCTGTGTTCACCACACTCGTCTCTTAACCCTCTCATATTGGTTAAACATTTTTCAATGAAAACAATATACAGCCAGTCCCCAAATTACCATGGGCAACTCACCATGGCCTGAGTTACCATGGTGTCACTTACCATGGCCTGACTTACCGTGGCCTGACGTACCATGGCTCACTGATGATTTTTCGACTTTACAATGGTGTGAAACTGATACCCACGCAGTAGAAACCAAACTTTGGATTTCAATTTGGACCTTACACCCATTCTGCTCTTCACCTTGAATACAGCACACAACAGATCATGTGAGTGATTTGACACTGCGTTAGGTGATTTCGCCCAGCTGTAGACTGATGGGATCTCAGGGTCATGGCCAGTGAGGTGAAGCTCTGGTATTTGGGGGCCTCGCTGGACCGAGTGGGTTTATTGGGCTGTAACCCATCAGAAGCCACGGAGCACGTGGATGTGTGCATTCTAATGCTTTCAAATGTGTACTTCTTACCTAAAAAGTAATGTGGGTCCCACTGACGTAAAGTGGAGCCCCCAGACTGCCTTCCACGGTCATCTGTCTGGGGGGAGCTTTACTTTCTTTTTCGTACGTTTCTGTATCGTTTGCATTTTTTTTTTCCTTTTTACAGCAAGCACATGATATTTCTACAATTGGGGGAGATATAAGGCTATTTTCACTTGTGGGATTAAAAAAAATAAAAAACACTGTTGGCTTGCCAGCCATGTGACCTGGGGTTGTAGCAACAATGCCCCAAGCTGGCCCCCAGCCGACGGGGTCACCCCAGCCCAGCCCCTGCCCCAGCCCAGCACCAGAGTCTGGGGGCAGGACCACCTTAGGAGAGGGCTGCCTCAGAATGGAGTCCTGGGGGCGCCTCAGTAACTAAACCCCCTTGGACTGAGGCCAGGGCAGACCCACTTAGTGCCAAATTCCACTCGGGCCTGCTCTCAGTTCCAGCAAAATTCCTAAGTATATTGTTGTTATCGTTATTATTTTGCAATTACGTGACATTTTTTAAATGCCTGGAGTGTTTTTTCAGTCATTTTCATTAGCTCCTTCTCGCTCTGCCTGAGACAGGTCAGCATTTTGCTCACCAGGAAGCAGGCAGGCCAAGGCTCAGAGAGGTCAGCCTACCCACCTGGTCACACAGCAGCAGGGTGGCTAATGCAAGGGTACACATCAGGGCTGAGGTCAGGCCATCCTGCTTGGCGGGGCAGATACCTCCCTTTTCAGCCCCTGCTGGGCCTTTGTTTGGATTTAGGAATTTGTTGGGGTAAGGGAACAGATTTGGGGAAGAGAAGAAACCAGAAATGGGGGGAGAAAAGGAAAGCCAGAGGCAGGCACCAAAGCCAGGGACAGACCCTCCAGGCAGGGGCTTGGCACAGCACAGTGGCGTGTAGCCCCCAGTGGGGACTTGCTTCAGGTGTGCCGTGGCCCTTCCCTAGCCTGAGACAGTGCCACCTACGCTTGATGCCTGGACCGCGCCTCGATGCTCATCTTTGAGAATATCACACCTGAAGGGGAGGGGTCAGGCTCCGGAGAACCAGGGTCATTAGGGTGGGTGGGCCCTAATTCAATATGACTGGTGTCCTTGTAAGAGGAGGAGACGAGGACACAGACACACAGAGGGCCATGTGAAGACACAGGGAGAAGACTCCAACTGAGCTTCGGGAGGGGCCAGCCTGCGGGCGACCCCTCAGTCCCGCACTCCCAGCCCCCAGGAGTCTCTGTAAGCCCCACTCAAAGCTTTGTGGTGGTGGCCTCAGCGCCCACCCCACTCTAGCCCCCCAGAGGGGAAAGTGCCTGTCCAGGCCCAGACAGCCAGGGAGGATGGAGACACCACGCCCAGGAACTCCAGGTCTACAGCCACCCCCCACCCCCCGCCAACAGGACCTGAAGCCTGCTCTCAGATGGTGTCCTTCAGTACCAAAACCTAGGGACCCACCATGAACGTGTGTCTTCCCAGGCTAGAGCAAAAGAGTCCCACGCAGACTCTCTGTCTGCAAACCCTTAAATGCTAAGTCAGGACTGACTTGGGGGCTGGGGAGATTTGATGCCCTGGAGAATCCAGACCCATTCAAGACCCCACCCGACCAGGGCTGCCCAGGGCTTCTGGAGAGGAGTCCTGGGCCTCCCCCCTGCGCACCAGGGGCTTCATTAACAGCCGGGGCCAGACCAGCTGGAGTCAGCTGATTAGCCTGGTCTAAGTGGCATCGGGAGTCCCCCGTATCTGTTTTTTCACCCGCACATGTTCAATTAAATTTCGCTTTTGTGCCAGAGAGGCCTCCAATGTGAATGTGTCCTGGGAGGTTTTCCATGTTTCTTTATGTCCTCAAAACCAAAGTCAGTCCCCAAGTTTCAGAAAACACCCTTCTGGATTGGAGCGGGTAAGAGGAAAGAAAAACACAACACAAAACAAAGCACAAGAAACAAAAGGCAAAGCAGTGGCCGCCTCTCCTGCAGAATCCTCCTGCGAGGGGACAATTCATCCGATTGAAACGTGGCCATTGTGCGGGTCTGCGGAACGGGCTTGTCGCGTTGAGCAGAAATGCAAATCCCCCTTTTTCCTTTGATTCAAATATTTAAATTTTCAAATATATATGCTGCGACAATTGAATGGCTGCTGACCTCACTTATTTTCATAGAAGAAATGCGGAAGCCGTGGGCCACAGTTAATCTAGCTAGTGTTAGTGGCCCCCGCCTGCTAACAGCAGCACAGTCAGTCCTGGTGGGGAGGGGGGGGAATAATCCTTTTATTCAGACATTTGGCTTAAAAGAATAACAAGGAGGGAAAGCTGGGACATAATTGCATTGCATGGAAAACAGAGAGAGATTTTTTCTCTCTCTCTAAGGAGCTTTCTCCTCTTCCCCTCCTCACAGAATCCGAGGCGCATGGCCAGAGGCTATTTTCTTGGTAAAGAAATCAGGAGTGTTTTGCTTCCGCTATTGTCCCCACTCCCACCAGCCCCCCAGGGACTGCCGCCGCCGTCCTGGCTGCCACACGGGCTCACTCCTTCATCCACGGCTTCACTCATTCCCTGAACTCCAAGGGAAGACCCATTGTATGCAGGGGCCAGGCTGCTGCTTGGCCAGTGTAACCGGACACTCCCAAGGCAGCTTCCTCCTCAGCTCTTTCCTTAGGGGCAAACAGGAGACTCCGAGCCCCAACAGAGCCATCCCCCAGTCTTCGGAGGTGTCACGGAGCATGAGGAACCATCACTGCGCAGGCGGGAGGAGGCTCTTTGTTTCTCCCTGGGACCCCCACAGCACCTGAGTCGCCTGGGTCTCCGTCCAAGAGAAAGGGACCGGGAGGCACCCAGAGGGGACCCCCTCCCTGGGCCAGCCAGGCCTTGACTCTGGCAGTCGCACGCGGTGGCTAAGCCCTGCTCCTCGGTCTGGGGATCCCAGAGGACCCCAGCCCAGTCCATCAGCGGGCTGGGTCTTTAATGTTTAAACACCTCTCCCCTCGTTTCAAGAACTCTCTGACACGATTTTCTGTGATGCGTGGGCCGTCGGGACATCTGTGCTCTATACCTAATAAAGTCGCCGGGACTCAGAATGAACTCCTCCTCGGCACGGCTTTGAATCCGGGCTCACATATGGTTGGTAATTAGCTGGCCATCTCTTGGAGTTAAATGATTTTTTTTTCTCGCCCCGTTCGCATCCATAATAGACACGAACAGAGTTGTGATTGTTCTCTGTTGCGGGACATTCTGCGCCTGAATGAGCGGGGGCTGCTGTGTCGACGCGGATTTGCCATATGGTTGCGCGGAGCCGGGAAGAATGAGCCCCTGTGTGTGCGACGGGGACTCGGCGGCGCGGGCCGGGCCAGCCTGGCGGAGCCCGGGTGCCCGACGGACGGCGCAGGAGAGCGGGCGCCCGGCCGCGAGCGCACCGTCGGGTGCGTGGTCCCTGTGGCCAGCCCCGCGGGCGCGCAGGCCGGTCGCCGGGCGCGCAGGCCTCTCTAAGCGGACGGCGCACGGGCAGCGCGCGGACGGACGCACGCACCGCGGCCTCCCGCGCCTCGGCCGCCCGCCCGGCCCGCGCCACCCCGGGGCTGTCGCGCCCGTGCAGGCCTCGGGGCGCGGCGGGGGCCGGCACTGCGGCTGCAGCAGCCCCATTGTGAGGCGGGCGAGACAATGGGCGGCCCGAGGAGGCACCTGCTCCCCTGAAAGGCCCATAAATCGCCGTCGCGTCCAGCTGCCTTCCCGCCCCTCCCTGCGGACCGGCGAGCCGAGCGCGGCCGCGGCCGGGAGGGGGAGGCTCGGTCCGTCAGGCCGGGCAGGACTGCCAGGGCCACCGCCGCGCTCCTTCCGCCTCCCCGCAGCTGCCCGCGCGCCCCGACGGAACCGCTGCGGCCTCCCCTGTGGAGCCCGAGCGCAGGCAGCCGCCCCCGGGGTGGCTAGTGCCCCTCCAGCGAGTGCCCCAGTAGGGACGCACCCTGGGGGCGGCTTCCGTCCTCCCTGGCTTGGGGTGTACATTAGGCCGCCTTTGAACCCGCTTCTTGAACTTTTGAACCCCAGTTGTGACTGTCGCCGCTGTTTACAGTGTTTGGAGCCCGGGAAAGTGTCGCTCTCCTGCTCTCGGGAATAACAGACTCCCCCTTACTTCCCCAGGCCCTGGGAAAACAACCCGCCCCGCCCCCCAGGGCTGCTGCGCTCTGCCCCCCAGGTTTCTGGTAACCCCGTTTTGCTAAACTAAGGCCCAGCCCCTTTGGACTTGACCTGAGGCGAGGCATCCACCCGCAATACAGAGGCTGAAACCTCGACTTCCTACCCACTTCCCTTCGGCGCCGGGCTGAGCAGGAAGTGACACAGGCCCTGGATGAATTCATGGCTCTGGGGAAACTTAAACATACACCAGCGCCAACTTCCCTTCACAGTAAAGAAAATCAGCGCACAGCCAGCGTCTGCAATCCCAGGCTCCCTGGTGGAAGCCGGTAGGGGCACCAGGCAAGTCTCTTGCAATGCCTGCAGACCCTCTGTGCAGCCTTCTGGAGAGGACTGGGAGCTTTGACCACCTCCCCACATGAGGCCACTTGCTTTGAGAAGCTACTCGAAGATGGAAGATGGGTGGACATAAATCCTCCTGCCAGCTGGAAATGGACGGAAGGTCAAGGCCCGCTGTGGGGGTGACAGCAGCAGTCTGAGCAGCTCACCTGGTTGCTCCTAGACCCGTGGAAAGGCTCACAAGGTTCTCCAGGGGCCGGAGTCAGGGAGAAGGGCCCCCTAGGTACAGCTAACCTGTGTGAGCAGGAGAGGTGGGCCAGACCTGAGCAGAGAGAAGGAGGCTGTGGCCTGGCTACAGTGGAGGACAGAGGTCCCACCTCCTCCCTCAACAGCAGCCTCCCCTCCATGGGACCCCCTGCCTCTCTGTGGAGACAGTGGGCCTGGCAGTGCCATGCCTTCTGGTCTCTTTGGGTGTTGGCAAATGGAAACTGCTAGATTTTGTTCCAGAAGAAGACATGCCTTTTAGTTACAGGTCTTCACCAATACCAGTTCTGAGGTGGCTGTCCACTGTGTGCCTCCTGGTTGAGGAGCAACCAGCAGCCACCGCTCACGCTGCTGCAGGTGCCCATTCCCACCTCAGATGGATGTTCATTTCTACTGTCATTATCCCTGGCCTTCTGGTGCCCTTCCCATCATCCCTCCCCGCCCCCACATGACAGGCCAGCCTTCATCCCTCTCCACGGTACCCTTGACGCATTAGAAGCACGTTTCCCATTTCCTTTGATGTCTTTTACAAGTTGCGTCTCATTTCCTGCTTAGGCATTTGTGACTTCCAGTGACTCCAGTGTGGGACACTCTGTGACCGCCTGTCCTGGCTGCTAGCTGATCTTCCCCTTGGTGCTCCACCCAAAGGCTCCTTCCAGAGGGTCCCTTCCTTACTCTGCAGCCACTGGGCACCTCACTTTGCTTCCTCCTTTCCACCTACTTCCCAGGCTCTAAGGGTAGTCTACCATGTGGAAGATGGTCTTCCCCTCTTCTTCCTGTTTCTGACATATTCCCCCTTCAGCAGGATGCTTGGAAGAGTTGAGCTGGGTGGAAGGCGGGCTCAACATCCCAAGCCAACTGAAGCTGGTCTGGGCATCTGGAGGCCTGGGGGGAGATGAAGGAGCCCAGCAGGGATGGGGGCTCCTTCCCAAGCCTGGCTCCACAGGCTCCAAAGCAGCAAGGAGAAAACTGAGGGAAACCCCAAGGAGCCATTAAAAAAACAGAACAAGAGAAAACAAACCAGAGTCACTTGACAGAATTCAAGTGTATCTATCCATCCACCTATCACCCACCCATCTATCCATCCACACATACACCCATCAACCCACCCATCCATCCATCTACCCAACCATTCATCTACCCACCCACACATACATACATATACCCATCCATCCACCCATCCACCCATCCATTCATACATACGGCCATCCATCCATCCATACATACATACAATCATCCATCCATCCACCTGTCCATACACCCATCCACCCACCCATCCACCCTCCCATCCATCCATCCATTCATACATATGGCCATTCATTCAGCCATCCGTCCATACATACATACATACATACATACATACATACACCCATCCAGCCATCCATATACCCATTTATCCACCCATCCACTCATCCATACACCCATTCACCTGTTCATCCACCCGCCCATCCATCTACCCATCCATACATCCATACTTACATGCATACATACAATCATCCATCCATCCACCTGTCCATACACCCATACACCCACCCACCCATCCATCCATTCATACATATGGCCATTCATTCATCCATCCGTCCATCCATCCATCCATATATACATACATACATCCACCCATCCAGCCATCCATATACCCATTTATTCACCCATCCACCCATCCATACACCCATTCACCTGCCCATCCACCTGCCCATCCATCCATCCACCCATCCATCCATACATACATACATACATACAATCATCCATCCATACACCTGTCCATACACCCATCCACCCACCCATCCATCCACCCTCCCATCCATCCATCCGCCCATCCATACATACATACATCCATACATACAACCATCCATCCGCCTGTCTATCCACCCATCCATCCATCCATTCATCCATCCATCCATCCTCACATCCATCCACTCACCCGTCCATCCATCTATCCTCACATCCATCCATCCATCCATCCGTCCATCCATCCTTTCTTGTCTTCCTCCTCCTCTCTCTTGTCTCCTCCCTCTCTCTTCCTCTCCCCACCCTTCTTTCTTGGGAACGTGGCTCTGTGATTAAAGCACAGCAGGAATCAATGGGAGTATCTCAGGGCTCTGTACTGGGTGCTGGACTTGGGAATACAGGAAAGCTAAGTGCAAAGTCCCTGGCCCTCTGGAGTGTCCCTCCAAGAAGGGGTCCCTCAACACAAGGCACAGTGGCTGTGAGCAGGGTGTGCTGTAAGAAACCAAAGGAGACCAGCTCTCCTTTGTCTGAGTCCTCAGCTAGAGTCCTGCACAAGGACCGGGACCCGGATCCTTTCTGTCACTGCTGCAGGAGTGGGTCAGCCTCCTGCCAAGTCCCTGCCCACTGCACACCCCTGGGATACACATGGATCCCTGCACAGAGGGGACAGGAGCCTCAGGTGGTGGCCACCAGGTGTGTTAGTCCATTCGTACCGCAGTAACAAAATACCCGAGACTGGGTAATTGATAAAGAACAGAAACTTGTTTCTCACAGCTTTGAGGCTGGGTTGGGGACGCGTGAGGGCAGCTCTCGGCTTCCAAGGTGGCACCTGTCTGAAAGGGAAGCGGACACTGCATGGGGCCTCTTTCACAAGAATCCACTCACAACGGAGGAGGCCTGTGACCTGAATCACCTCCTGAAGGCCCCATGTTGGACATTAAGTCCCAGAAGATGGACTGTGGAGGCACGTTCAGACCCCAGTGCCAGGTGGCCCCCCACAGCTCTGGCCTTGCCACCCACATCTCTCAGGCTCAATGACTTGTCCTCTGGACCTTGGATCTCTTCCAGGCCTGAGTGACATCAGAGTTAGACAAGGGATCCCCAGGCATGTCAGCGGGTATTTGCCAGAGCAGAGTGGGGGCTCCCGCTGCCTGGATGGACCAGTGCGAGTCTCCCACCGCTCCCGCTGGCAAAGCCTCCAGGGTGGGGTCAGCACCAAGCTTCATATTCCCAAAGAATGTGACACTAGGCAGGCCCTCAGGGGCACTCCATCCCCAGGTGCCCCCTTCAGAGAGGAGAAACTGAGGCCCAGAGAGGGGAAGAGCCTGTCCTTCAGCTCTCTCACTGCACACAGCTCCCCCATCAAGGGACCATGAGGCCCCCCGATACACCCCCAAAAGGAGGGGGAGGTTCTGAATGGGAGACAGAATGAGCCCAGTGCTGGTCACAAGCCAGCACCCTGCCGTTCCCTGCTCAAGGCCAGGCCCACCCCTCCCGGGACGTGCTGGGCTGGTGCACACTCCCCACGCAGGAGTCACAGACCAGTAGAAGCCACCGAGTGTTGCCAACCATGAGCCCGTCCTGACCCAAACCCTGGTCCACCGGCCCAAGGGCAGCCCCAGGCCCTGGGACCATAAGGCGAGTAGCCATAGGCACTCGGCAGTTTCGAAAGAAAAAGGAAGGGGCTTCGAGTCACACAGAGAACGTGCTGCCCTGCGGGGCAAATCCAGGCAGCAGAGCATCATCCCCAGCGACGTGGCTGCATGTCTAGTACTGTGGCCTTTCCATTTGTAAAACCATTTTGCTCACCCAGAATGGACCAGTAGCTCAAAGAGGCTCAGCAGGCAGCAACAGCGCTCTTGGGGCAAGTGTGGGGTGTGCCCTCCATGCGTGGGCCATCCACCTGGTAAATCGGGGTGCTGGATGAGGGGACATTCTTGCTGCAAGGGTTTTTTGTTTTTGTTTGTTCATTTTTTATATCAGGGATTGAACCTAGGGGCACTTTACCTCTGAGCCACATCCCCAGCCCCTTCTTAAAAAAATATTTTATTTAAAGACAGAGTCTTGGGCTGGGGTTGTGGTTCAGTGGCAGAGCGCTTGCCTGGCATGTGTGAGGCACTGGGTTTGATCCTTAGCACCGCATAAAAATAAATAAAATAAAGGCATTCTGTCCATCTACAACTACAAGAAAGAAAGAAAGAAAGAAAGAGTCTTTCTGAGTTGCTTACCTCGCTAAATTGCTGAGGCTGAACTTGAACTCAACAATCCTCCTGCCTCAGCCTCCCAAGCTGCTAGAATCACAGGTGTGCACACCACACCTGGCAGGGGCTCCTGAGTCTTGGTCAGATAATGGCATTTGCTCACGGGTTCTATGTCATTATCAGACTAAGCCCAGAGCTTCCCTGGAAGCTCTCGGGGTTCTTCCAGAATATGTGAGAAGGAATGCATTCCCAGACCAAGTGGATGCTCAGAGGAACCGAGTGTGCTGGAGTGGAGGGAGTAGGGTCTGCAGGGGAGAGGACACCAGCTCAGGGATCTGCTCAAACCCTGGGGGTGGGACACAGTGCAGGTGGGGGAGGAAACACTGAGGCTCTCGGGAGAATGTAACCATCGCTGAGGCCAGCAGGTAGGGAGCTCCCTGCATGAGTCTGCAACTTCTGCATATGTTTGCAGATTTCCTAAGAATTTGTCTGAGGAAGTGTGATACTATTACAAAGTGTTGAGAAAATCTACACCAGATACAAAGTTAACAAACAAAGAGAAATTGTATTTATATATGCATGTACACACATATAAATGCATGGCATGTATATAGTAGGCATAGACTACATGTTTATTGGTATCCAGTGTGTGAGCATGATATTCACCTGCTCACTCGTACATATGTGTGGGATGTATGTGTATGTGAGGTGTACACATTATGTGTGTATGTGTGTGACCTTTATACGCATATATACATTGCACACACACACACACACACACACACACACATGCTATAAGAAGCCAGGGCTGCTGACAGACGCCCTTATATAGTGCTTCTGGCACCCTCTCGGTGGCCCTAGGGATGACGCGTCCTTGCTGCCGTGGGTCTGCAGCCACCTGCCTCCTGCCTAGTCCCACGTTTTCCTGACCCGCCTAGCAGGAAGCCACCCCTGGAATTTGCTGAGTCAAACACAAGGAGTACTCTGCAATTTTTCTTCTCTATTACCACGGAAAATAGAGGGGAGAAGGTTGTGAATGTAGGAGATGGTTGTCTCGTGAGTCCTGAAGTCAGCGGCCAGCCTGAGCTGGGCGTCCACTGGGGCCTGTCAGGAGGGCATAGTTGCCACAATGGTCGTGGGGAAGTGGACGCTAGTTCCCCTCCCTTGAACCTGGGTGGCCCTGGCCTTACCACCTGCTGCTGCATGGCTGGGGGCCAGGAGTGACCCTGCGGGCCTTCCCAGGCAAGGTCTGCAGCAGCCTCAAGGCTTCCTCCTGGGCCTCCAGAAGACTTGCCGCGGACCCCGTCGGCCATGCTGTGAGGAAGCCCAGGCAGGCCCAAGGAAGAAGCCCCTGGGAAAAGGAAGCGCGGGCCGGGCTGGCCGCCCTGTATCTGCCAGGCATGAGACTGAGCCACTTAAAAGGTTACATCCCACCCACTGTCGCGGCGTGAAGCAGTGACAGCTACCCTCAGCTCTTCCCAAGCTCAGCTCATGATCAATCACAGGTATAAATGAAGCCTCCGCTTTAGACCACCAAGGGCTGGGGTAGGTTTCCCTTGGCAAGAGATCAGCAGGACAGGTGTTACCCTGACCTGAGAGACGGCACAGGCCACCAGTCCCCACCTGACTTTGTGCCCTGGTGCTGCACTGGGCAGTGTGGTGATGGAGGGGTGCTGAGCGGAGGCCATGAGACGCTGCCGCAGACCACCTGAGGAGACCCACTCCTGGCGCCTGAAAGAACACTGAGATCACACATTGGTTCCTGAGGCCCATGGGGCCATGAGAGGCCACGTCCACTCTTTATTCAAGGGGCTTGTCCATGGAGCACATCCAAAGTTGTCACCGGTATCTTCTCTTCTCCCCAAACACGCCAGAGCTCAAATAGCATAGCACTTAATTTTCAGAATGAATGAGATTTCTAAAGCATGCCAAATTGTGGGGCAAACAGCTCAGCCTCTGAAATGTTGACCCTTTTCCAAACCAGGATAATTTCCTTCCTGTACAAAGAAAAAAATTAGATCAATTATTGGACACTTTAAAAGCACATACAAACATTATGCAGAACAAACAGTAACCAGAGAGGACACTGGGCTCACGCACTGTCAAGTGCAAACACTCAGCCTCCAGCCCCTTAAAGTGCCAGGCTAGAGGTAGCACCTGCAGGACCCTGACATGCAGCTCTTGGGAGTGTCAGCATAATTTCTAGACACATGTACCAGTGTCTTAGATATTCTGTGACTGTGACAAAACACCTGAGGCTGGGTAATCTTATAAGGAAAACAAGTTTCTATAACTCACAGTTCTGGAGGATCAAGGACACAAGGCTGACATCAGCACAGCTCTGGAGAGGACCCCATGGTGGATGGCATCACAACAGTGGGAGCACATGAAAGAGAGAAAGATCACATCACAAAAGTCAGAGAGAGACTCTCCCTTCCAACAACACACCCAGTTTGCTAAAGACTTCCTACTAGGCCCCCACCTCTTCAAGCACCAGGGACCTAGCTTCCAACACATGACCCCTTGGGGGACTTGCTGAAACACACCCAAAACATGGTTGGAGTACCCAGAAGACCCAGTCATGCCATCAGGCCCAGCTGTCCTTCCTGTCAACTGTGAGTGGGATCCTTAAAGAAACCACCTGTGTCAGTGTTGTTCATATCATGCTGCGTAACAAACAAGCCCCCACCTCTCAGGGACTAGCCCAAGGGTAGAGGATCTTCCACTGGCTACAGCAGTCCCATGGCTGGTGGGCAACAGCAGCCCCCAATCTGGGATCTTGCTGGTATCGAAGCAAAGAGATAAGATGGCAGAATGCTGACCTGGGCAGCCACATATGTCACGTCCACCCCATTTCAATGGCCAGAGCAAGTCACTTGGCCAGGCCTAATAGCAACATGCAGGAGACGCAGAGGCAGGGTGGGGCAGCAAATATTTGGACAATAATGCAATCTACCAGGGGCCAACTGGATGAGGAATTGACCCACGGTGAGCCCTTCATGCCCGGCCAGGTCAAACATGCCAGCACCCCGAGATAAGCCACAATTATCAGTGGCAAGTTTTTTTGTTTTGTTTTGTTTGTTTTTTGGCAGTACTTGGGATTGAACCCAGGGCCTCACACAGGCTAGGCCTCTACCACTGAGCTACACTCCCAGCCCTTTTAAAATTGTATTTTGAGATGGGTTCTAAGTTGTCCAGGTGAGCCTTGAACTTGCCATCTTCCTGACTCAGCCTCTCAAGTAACAGGGATTGCAGGTGTGTGCCACAGGGTCTGGCTACGTTTTGTCTTTTAATCCACCTAAAGAGAAGGTGGATGTGGTCCACAGAGGAGAAACACCCAGAAAACAGTGCTCTTCAAAAGAAACCCGCTCTGCCGTGAGGAGGGGAGACGGTGCAGCCACTTTGAAGCTGGCTCGGTGGTTGCTTACAAATCTTAACATGCTCTCAGCATTTGATCCAGCCGCCGTGCTCCTTGGGATTCACCCAAAGGAGTTCAAAACTTGCAACCACACAAAACCCCGCACACAGATGTCTCTAGCCGCTTTATTCAAAATTGCCCAAGCCAGCAAGCAACCAAGATGTCCTTCAGGGTGCTAGAGGATGGGAGAAGTACATCAGACCGAGGGATCTGGTTCAGTGCAAAAGGAATGGACTCTTCTGCCTTGGAAAGCCCTGGGGGAACTGGTCACCCACCACAAAGAGAAAGAAGCAATCGGAAAAGGCCACGCTTGCAACTAAGAGACATTCTGGAAGAGGGACACAAGGAAGATGGTAAAAAGATCAATGATGGCCAGGGGTCTGGGGGTGGGGCAGGAAGGGGAGAAACGGGGGAGCAGGAAGGCGTTCCAGGACAGTGACATGCCCTGAATGATCTTGCACTGGTGGATGACACATGCCATTGAATGGGCACCAACAGCTAAAAGCGAACCCTAATGTAAACTAGCCACTGTTAGTAACAATGTATCATAAAACACAAGCAGAAAACAAACAGGGCACAGTCTCCTCAGATAGCATCAGGCCTGGGCGGTGCCCTAGGCTGGAATCCCAGAACCCCGGGAAGCTGAGACCAGGTGGAGGCCAGCCCCAGCAACGCAGTGAGACCCTGTCTCAAAATAAAAAGGGCTGAGGATGCAGCTCAGTGGCGGAGCAGCTCTGGGTTCAAACCCAGTCGGAGAGAAAGAGAGAGACGGTCAGGGAATAGCCTCGCCGAGTGGCCCGAGGCCTCGGGGCCGCAGGCAGGGCTGCTGACTGAACCGGATGGTGCTCTGGGGCCCGGCAGCCAAGGGTAGAAAGCAGGACAGGCAGCGGTCGGAATCCCAGCTTACATCCCAAAGAAGGGACTTAGGTTCTCTGTTCCCGCTTCTCTGGGGAGGCCGACGCAGCCTGGGAAGGGCCACTTCACACCACTCTAGGAACCCAGGAGGCTGCCTGAGTCTGAGTTCCTGCCCACCCCACCAACTCACCAGCTGTCCCGAGGGCCTCCCACCCAACAGCGCCCCTCTCCCATCCCAGCCCCAGGGCCTTGGCCCTGTTCCCTCTCACTCCCCCACCCCCGCCCTGCGGATGGGCATGTGTCACCTGATAGGAACTGGAGCAGGGTACCTGCGTGCCCCATGTCCGCACACGCCCCCTGCGCCCGACTGTTTGCCCTCACTGGTCCCCTTTGCGTGCTCCCCGGCCCTGTCTTGGGCTCACCATGCCACCTTGGCCGTGGAAGAGACCCCAGGAGCAGGGAATCGTGTTCCCTTCTGCGTCTCTGGTGCCTGGGGCAGGGCCTGACATGGGGAGGCCCACCACCCAGTACCTCTGCCTCAGCGGCCAGTGGCTTCCTGGCCCCTCCGGCCCCTCCCACAGGCTCTCTGGTTCTCTACCCAGCAGCCACCTCCCCTGGCTGCAGCCCCCCCAGGGGCTCCTAAAGACAAAATCTGACCTTTGACCCAGCCCAGGAAGGGACTGGAGACCAGTACCAGAGAACAGGAAGGGGGAGGCCGCAGAGGCAGGACCCAAAGCTCACTCTCACGCTGAGTAACGTGACAGTGACATGTGTGCTGGCCCCACAGCCACCAGCAGGCCAGCTCAGGCTCCTGGCACCAGGGCTGACTCCAAGTACCCCTCAGCCCCGCTTCTCCTGCCTCACCCTGACCCTCAGACTCCAACACGCATCCATCCTCCCTCTGGGCTGGGCCCGGGCTGTTCTCTGGGGGACTTCCTGGGGCACCAGCTTGAGGCCTACCCACCACTGCCCAGGGAAAATCCCTCCCAGCATCACCCCTGTGGACAGCAGGCCCACGGTCTCTCTGCCCAGCCAGGTCCACAGGACAGGACAGGACAGCCTCTCAGTTTTACCCTGGATGCCCAGGGAGCGGGGCCAGCTGACCCACGCGGCTGTTACCTGCGAGCCCGCTGCCACCCTGGGTAAGGACTGGGGCACATGCTGATCCTGCTGTCATCAGCAGCTCACATGAAAGAAGGGCTTTCCAGCAGTGCCATGGATTGTCACCGTCCCCATGACTGTCTTCATAAGTCACGGGACACCAGAGCTGGAAGGCACCTCGGACATTCTCAGCTTCACAGGAAAACTGAGGCCCCAGAGAGTAAGATTTCCTGGGGTCGCCTGGGCCAGAGTCACACTGTGACACACACAGGGCACAGTTACAATGCTGTTTCCCTATGGAGGGTGGTCTCCGGGGGCGGCTGCGGGTTCCCGCTGGAGTAGGAGTTGCACTGGGAAATGGCAAAGGCCGTGCCCACCTTTGTGTCCCCACACAGCCCTCCCTGTTTTTGAGAAAGCCGGTCAAGTAACATCAGGAGGCAAGGCAGCAGGAGAGCACCCCAGGTCCGCAAGCCCCGGGGCAAGGGCGGTGAGAAGCAGAGAGGGGGCAGAGGCCTGGCGACCCTTCCTATGGGGGCTTCCGCAGAGCCGCGTAAGTGGACCTGAGACAGTACCATCGGGATTCTGTCACCACAAAAGCCACTCACTTGGGTCCCCCTTAGCTCCACTGCCTGCACTACAACTTGTCCCCCACTTCAGAGGACAGGGCTTTGCTCTGGCCACCGGGTGGGTGTGGGCCCCTCTCCCCAGGTCTGCTCAGGTGTGATTCCCAGGCCACCACAGGCCAAGGGCTTCTGAAGGCATCAGGGCCTGCCACTTGGTAGGGATGGGAGCCTTTCCTGGGGCCTTTCCCAGGGCCTGGCCCCTGCAGGGTCTTGGGCAGCTGGGGAAGGGTTAACCGTACACCACCCACACATCTTGACAATCCCCGTCTTGTCCAGTGCCGCACGCAGCCCATCATGCCCACTGCTCTCCCTTCCCACCTCAGGGCACCAGCAGAACCCGCTGTGGGTCTGACTTTGCTGTGTCCCATCACCCTCTCCATTGTGAGCTGATTTTCAGAGGTTTATAGGTCAGCTATAAAAAATAAACTTCCACTTTTGAATCAAAGGGAGCACTTTGAAACCAGGAGGCCACTGCTGCGCCCAGCAAGTGTGATGGGGGCAGGTGACGGAGCCTTGAGTTGTCCCACCCGACCTATTCACAGGCCATCCTCCCCTTGTCATTGCCCGGCTTTTCTTCCATCAAGGCCATAATGTGGCCCACTCTTGGGGTACCCTGTCCCATGAAACTGGGGACAGTTGGGGCTCCACTTTGAGAAGGACCCGAAGGACCCCAAGGGCACTGCAGTCAGCAGTGTAGGGTCTTATCCAATCCCTGCAGGTACCCATTAGTGGTTCCTTGGAGAAAGGGAAGTCATCAACTGGGACATTTGTCTTCAAGCCCAAAATGCAGGGCTGAAGCTGGTGAGTGTGCCAACCAGGAGGAAGCCCCCTCCCTTTTCAACAGGGCTTTACTCTGCCAAGGGCCAAGTGTTTGCCCTCCACTCCCCCAACCCCACGCCCCCCCCCCCCGCGTGTTCTATCTCCCCAGCTTTGGGGGGACACGATCGTAAAAGCACAGTAGACTGGAGGTGCAGCATTTTTGGCCTCTTTATTTAGAATTTGACGGATGTGGAGCTGGGGCAGTGGTACAAACGGCTCGGGAACCATTTTTAACAGATTCGTCTTCAAGTTTAAAATACAATGATTATAAAAGAGCAAAAGCGTGAAAAGGCTGCAAGCTAGGTGCATATGTGTGGCAGCTAATTTGTGAGCGACCCCCCCCCTCCCCTAAAGCCCGCTATTCAATTTACATTTGTGGATAACTGAGAAGGATGAGATATAGTGCCTTTGGCATGACCAATGACCGGGCAGGGCATGGTGGAGATGCCCATGCCCGGACATAAATAGAACATATAAGTTAGTATAACTTTTAAAAACTTTTTGTACAAATATACATGGGTTTTTTTCTTTTTATCCTTTTTTTTCTTTTTTCTCTTTTGTACTTTTTTTATACTTTTCTCTTTTTTTTTTTTTGCAGAGTTTCAGCAGAGATTAAACATTTTATATAAATGACTCTTAAAGCTTTACACCTTGGGACCAGTGTACTCCTGTGCAGATACATCTTGATATAGAGACGTCATTACACATTGCACACGTTTCAGATTTTTAAACACGAAGCCAATCGCTGCTCTGCGGCAGCCGCCGCCGGTTGCTGCTACATGTACGGTCCCAGCCGAGGCCCAGCTGTCTTCCAACATCCGCCGCCCAGGAATTCTCAGGGCTCTAAACTGGAAAGGAGAGGGAATTGTGAGCAAAGACTGCGGGGACCCCGCGGAGTGGCCCTCCGCGGCCCCCGGTGGCGCCGGACTCACCTAACTCATCGCAGACGCTTGCGCGGGGTCTGCTCCACGGCGCCCACCCCAGGAGCCGCGCTAGCAGAGGGACACCCCGCAGGGACATCGCCCGACGACTTCTCAGGCGCAGATCTCTTGCGCTTGGCGAAGAAATCTGCTGGCGACATCGCGCGGCGGATCAGGGCGGGGTCGGCGGGAACCCAGAGAGGGGGCCGGGAAAAGACTCGGGGCGCTCGGGCTGGGGTGGGGGCGCCGTCCCCGCCCGCGCCGAGGTCCGCGGCGGGTCAGCTTTGTTTACGTCGCCGCGCAATGTGCTGTGTAAGCATTTCCCCTTGTCCCGCGGCCAAGCCCCCCGGGGCTGCCGCCGCACTTAACCCCCTCGGCGCCGCGTTTTTTGCGCCCGACGCGCCTGGGACAGACTCCTGCGGCCGGGGCCGAAACCCTCGCTCTGACAGGGTCGGGACCGGGCTCAGCCCCCCGTCGCGCTCCCTCGATCCGCTAGAGACTACCACCGACAAGCGAGGAGGGGCTGCGGACTCAGCCGCGCCCTTCGCGCTGCGGGCCCTTTAATGCCACGGGAGGAGGCGGGGACCAAGAGAGGCCCCCGAGGGCTGGGGAGAGACCGGCCGGCCGGACAAAGCGGGGCCGGGCTGGACCGGGGCGGGGCCGCCAGATACTTACCAGAGATGAGAGGCCCCGACAGCTTCTTGATCGCCGCGCTGCTGTTAGCTCCCGCTGCAGCGGTGCCGGCCGCGGGACGTCCCGGAATCCCCGCGTGCATCTGGTCAGCGAGCGGCTCCTGGCTGCGCTGGTTCTCCTCTGGCTCGGCGCCGTCCTGGGGCGCCGCGTCCGGGTCCGGGTCGGCGTCAGAGGCCAGGTCTGAGGCCGAGACCGTGGCCTGAGCTGGTGCCGGGTCCGGGTCCGGGACTGGGGCCGGGGCCGGGTCCAGGACCTGGGCCGGGGCTGGGGGCGGGGTGGGCGCCGCCGCCGGGGCGCTAGGTGACTCAGGCGCCTCCTCGAGGCCGTCGACGGACTCAGTGGCCGGCGGCTCAGGGGACGGGATGACAGCCACGGCCACCGGGGGGGGCCGGGGCGCCAGCAGCAGGCGACAGCGCCCCACCTGCACCGTCTCGCGGTAGAAGGCAGGCACGGACTCGCTGTCCACCTCGGTCCACTGCAGGCGCCCAGGGCCCCGCAGCGGCACGTCCTGCTGGAAGTTGAAGTCCCAGCGGTTCTGGTCCTCCGCGTTCAGCTCCGCCAGGCGCATCTGCAGCTCGCGGCCCAGCTCCTCATGGTCCACCGGCCCGAAGAGGCTACGGCAGGCGCTAGTGCGCACCAGTACAGGATAGGTCTCACCGCTGACGAGGCGCTCCATCTCTGCTGTGCTGTGGAGGTACACGTCGGACTTGGCCAGGGGCTCTGTGACCCCGGGCAACGAGAGAGGAGAGGGGAGCGAGAGGAGGAGGAAGAGAGGCGAGGAGGAGGGCGGAGGCTGGGCAAAAGTGGGACCCCGCGAAGTAGGGGTCTAAGGGACGCGGCGGGAGTGCGGGCGCGAGGACTACCTGGCTGTCTGGTGGTGGACGGCTTCCACGGCTGGTTCGCTGGTCCTGTCCGGCTGCGGCCGCGCCCCCTCAGAGCTGCCTGACTGCTCGCTGGCTCACTCGGGCCTATTCGGCACCCCTCGAGCACAGAGCACTTGGCCTGTGGAACGCCCAGCCGCCTGCGCCCCGTTTATACGCGCGGGCCCCACCCCCGCGCGCGCGGGCCCCGCCACGATTAGCATAATGTAGTATTTTCAGTTTCAACAACACCGCGGCGATTGGCCCGCGCCGCGCCGCCCCGCCCCCCGCAGCCCGGCCCCCGCGCACCGCCCCATTGGCCGCGCGCACACACCCGGGGACGGGCGGGGCGCGCGGCCTGGCGTGGCTGATTGGCGGCCCCGCGAGCGCGCTGCAGCGGGCGGGGGCGGGGCGCGAGTTAAAGGGCGCTGCGGGCGGTAACGTGACACCGCGGCGCCCCGCCCCCTCGCCCCATCCCCCCCGCCCCCTCTCCCGCCGGCTCCTTTGTCTGCAGGCGGGGGCTGTGGGGCGGGGGTTGTGGGGCGGCGGCGCGGGCGCCCCCTCGGCGAAGCGGTGGGCACCGTCCCCCGCGGGCCCGGCGTCCGGCCAGGTCCCTCGGGCCCCTGCTGCCCGCGATCGCCACTGAGCCTCCTGTGCCAGCTGATGGGCTTCAACCCGCCGCTGCCAGTGCGTCCCTGGCGGGAGCAGGACGGGGTCTTGGGCAGTCTTTGGCGCTCGAATTTGTGCCTGCTTGGGAGGGGTCTGCGCACCTGGATCCTAGTACACCTGCTGGCCCCAAGGCCCTCGAGCGGAAGGCGACGACAGGAATCAGTTCCCCTCCTGAAGGGCCAAGTGGGGAACACCTTGAGAGCCTGCCGTCGTTCTCCGGCTCTCCCGAGGTGGGGTCTGGAGCCCGATATGTGGGCCCAGTAGATGGGACCAGGCTGTGCCCATCATGTCACTGACCACTGACCCGTTCCTCAGCCTCCTTGGGATTGGGTCTGACCAGGATCTGCCTGCCCTGCGCTGGAGGCTTTTGGACAGGAGAAAAGGAAGGACCTCCAGAGGTCACCTGGAAGAGCCTATGAAGGCCGTGCCCCTCTCCCACACAGCTCCTTTGGGGGCACGCACACACACTCCCACCAGAAAAGACACCAAGGAAGACCATTATTTTCTGCCACCTTCCGTTGTCCAGCTGGCTGTGGGGCATGGACCAGGAAATGCCTGGACTCCCTCACTCCACAAGCCAGGAGCAACCCAGGTGGGGAGCCAGAACTTTCAGGTCCCCATTGGAGGTCCCAAGAGAGCCCTGAGCTCTCAGCCCTTTCAGGCTGAGAGGTCTCTGGGAGGGAGGGAAAGTGAGGCTCACCCACCCGAACCAGACTCCCTTCCAGAGTCAGATGGGTTGCAGGGAAGGGGGTGCTGCGTCAACATGAAGATGTGGCCACAAGTGGTCTTCTGAGTTTTGAAGCCAGGAGCAAACTGAACAGGACAAGGGCATGTGCCCAGAGTGACACCATGCTGGGATGGCAGTACCAAAGGCAGGGATTTGTGTGGACTGCTTTATTTTTCTCTGTATGTTATAGTTCTTATTCCCTACAGGCATCGATGTCAAAAGTGTTTATCTTTAAGGAAATAAAGAGAAGCTAACCAAGGGACCCCAGAACCCCTGGAGCAGGGCTGCTATCAAGTGGCCTGAGGTCAGTAGAAGGCAGGGTCTTATTCAGTCCTTTGCAGAGACTGACTTTCCTGTAGACCCTGGGCACAAGGCCACACTGGTTAGTGACCATCTTGTCCCCAGGGTCTCCTAAAAGGTCTGAATGCCTGGGCGTCAGCGGTCAAGGAGGGCCGGTTGGAGAACCCCATCCAGCCTGCAGCCTGTGCCAAGAGTTCCTCAGGGTCATCTTGTGCGTCCCTCTTGCTCGGACCTTGTGGTGCTCTGTTCAGTGCAGCTCCCATCACCCCAACTCCACCACCTTTTGGGGGAGGTACCCCAGGAGAAGGAGCAGGCTGGGACCCCTGGGCTGCCTGGCTTTCTGGTTTCCATTCAGTTCCCACTTTTATTTTTCTACTTTACCCGTTTAATTATGGAGTTAAACCAGGTGCTGCGGGACTCCCCCTCTGTCAGCCACATTACAGCACGGGAGGTGACTGTCTCTAGAGTCTGTGACTCTGAATTCCATCAAGGATGGTAACAACAGGCTTGTTAAAGCTGTTCCTTCTTCCACCCGAGGAAGGGGCTCACCTGGACAAAGACATGCAGGAGCTGGGGAGGGGGGCGCTGGGCATCAAGAGGAGGCCCAACCCTCCACCCCAAGGGGCCTGGAAGCAAGCGAACATCTGTCTGTGTACAACAATCAAGTTCTATTTTTGTAATTAAAAATACATTCAAAGGAAAAAGGAAACAAAAAGAACAATCTTTGTACTCCGTTGCTGCAGAAAGCTGAAGTTGGGGGTGGGGGTGCTGGAACCAGAAGGTGGGCTGTGCTCATCTTGGACAGGTTTCCTGGGCTACTCTAGTACCCCAAATCCTGCTTACACAGGAGTGGGACTCCACTTATAGAAAGTGACAAGCTCTAGGGTCCCCTGCCTGGCCCCTGCCAAGCAGTATGCCCGTTCATCTCTTGTGACTCTCCAGATCCCACGCAGCAAGCGTATGACCCCACCTGTTTGCTCTCCTCTGAGCCCCCAGAAAGACCACAGTCCCCAGTCCTCTGTGTCCATTTTGGCCAGGAATCGGTTCGCTTCCAGGTGTGGCTGTCCAGAATATCAGAGCAGTCCTTCTGCCCCCTCTGCTGGCCAGATGGGGACCTGGGGACAGCTGCAAGGCTCCGGAGCAGCCCCTAGAGCGGCGGGCCATCGATGCCACGGCAGGCACACCCACGTTACCTGGGGTGTGGGGGTGGGGTGGAGTGAGGAGTAGACTTCAAGTGCATCTCCAGCTGCTGAGGGTCAGGCCTTTTGGTCTCTGGGCTGGCATCACAGGGCAGGCATACATTCCAGCGGCATGGTCAGCTGGGGAGACAAGCTGCGGAGAAGTAAAACCTTGCTCCAGAGCCCAGGCAGTCAAGGCATGGCACCCCCAGGCAGCCCAGTTCTCTCTCCCGGCTCTTGGACCTGATCCCTGGGCTGTGGTGCAGGCAAGCTCCAGATGCAGCCCCAGATCCAGCCCCACCCCACCCTCCTGGAGTGTGGTTCTTAGGGGAGACTGTGGCAGTTAAACCTGCTCAGTTCCCCCAGGCGCCACCCACGTGCCAGTCCTTCCAACACCTCCATGTCTGTCAGTCCCTGTTGTGGGCCCATCTTTCAGCTTCAAGAAGCTCTCAGCGTACTCTTCTGCCATTGAGCGGCAGAGCTGCAGACCCAGAAGATCGGTACTGCGGCCTCCTGCTGCCCCCTGGTGTCCGGCCTCTGCACCAGCACCTCACCTGGCCCCTGGGTCCCCCTTCTCTGTGGGCTATGTCCTGGCATGATCACACACCCCACCAAGAATGTGTGCTGCAACTGGCTTCCCAGGGGAGGGATGGCTGTCCCAGAGCCTCAGGGAATCCAAAGTCTGGAAACATGGGGCAATTGGCCTGGGGGCCCTTCCAGGGGGTGACCAAGGATGGGGCTGGGACTTCACCCTCCTTTCTGACCCTTGGTCAAACCTGCCTCAGGCTGGTTCCCTGGATCCCGAGACCCTGAGCTGTCTTTTCAAATAAATTAAGGCCTTGAAGAATTTTCCACCAAGCCACTGGCCACATGTCAGCCATCCATCACAGAAGGCTGAAGACTGCAGGCGCCAGGTCAAGGCAAAAGAGAGAAGGCCAGGGGACGAGGCGTCTCACACCACTGCTTCTGCAAGCCCACTGGGGGGCCAAGCACCTGCCCAATGGCGGACATCCTGCAGTTCCCCAAGGGTCCTGCACAGTGTGCCCTGGGGCTGCCCACGACTCCTACCCAGGTGGTGCCCTTCCGAGGAGGCTGGAGGCACATTATAAATGAGGCAATCCCTAGCTGGCCCAATCCAGTGCCCGCTCAGGACCCTGCCTTGGCCCTTTAATCCTTCCACTACTGGACAGGAGGAAGGCCTTTTCATACCTGTTCTGCAAAGGAGGAGACAGAGGCTCAGGGAAATTAAGCTAACTGCCTGAGATCTCGAGGCGGCGCTGCCACTGGAGGTGGGACCTGCCTTCCCTGTGCTGCGACCCTCTCCTGGGCTTCTGTGAGCAAGGGTCCTGGTAGACCTCGGCTGACAGGCCCCCATCCAAGCCCTGGAGCCAGGGGTAGACAACAGTACAGTGTAGCCTCTGTCCAGGGTCGGCTGGCCCGGGAAGGACCACGTCTTTGGCCTCAAGCTGCATCACTCGGCAGCCTGTGCCTGGATCAGGCCCGGCTCCTCTCTGCCCCCCGAGCCTGCACCTTCTGCTTCCTAACCCGGGTGGGAGTCGGCCGGCGCGGAGGCCCAGGGGTGTGGGGAGTTACAGATTAACCCGCCGGCCCCCAGCAGCAGGCAGCGCCGGGCGCGCACTTGGCGGGGGCCCAGGCCAGGCGCCGCGCAAACGTCCCTCCCGCACCAGTTCCCGCGCTCGGCTCGCCCCGCCCCCAGCACGGGCTGTTCTCGGGGCCGCTGCCAGGCACGTCCGCCGCAGGTGCCGGCCTCCCTCCGGTGACGCGGCCACATGCGGCACGAGCTCCGATTACAGGGGCTGCCTTGTGCTTGGGGTCCCGGGCCAGGGGTCCTCGCTTCCCAGCAATCGGGGGAGGGGCCGGGCTGGCCCCGCGGGGAGGACCGGCGGCAACTAGGAACAGCCGCGGACAGGAGCCGCTCCCACACACGTGCAGGCAGCCGCCCCGGGGATGGAGGAGGGGCTCCTGGCCCGGCGTGCAGGGGGCTTCCTGGTTTCAGCACCGAGTGTCCCTGAGCCCCAGGACTTCAGGTCATCCTAGGCCCCAGAAGACCCCTCTCAGGGCTGGGGAAGGTCCAAAGGGCACCCCTACCCCCAGGCGTTCCCTCCACCCCATGGGCAGGACGCAGACCGCAGGGGTCCCCCCACTCTGCTCACTTTGCCAGAGAAAACAAAATGGGGTGCGAGCAGATCCCTTGTCCCTGTGCCCCCGTGTCCTTGTCAGAGCTAGTGGGGACCCTGGAGAATCAGCATCTCCTGCCCACACGGTGCAGGACCCCAGGCCCTTCCCGGCTACCCACCTCCCCCTCCACTTCCAATACCACACCACAGTGTCCAGAGGAGGCCAGGACCTGGCAGGGCTGAGGGGAGGACACCTGAGGGGCCCCATCTCCACCCCAGCCTGCCCATGCAGGGAGGGGCGGCCCAGGCCCAGGCAGTAGTTACGGAGGATCATGGGGCAGAAGACCCCACCACCAGTCCCTGTTAGGACCTCAGAAGTGAAGGGGGCTTCCTAGGCCTGGGGGGCTTTATTCTAGACTAGCGTTGAGCCCCTATTCTAGTGTAACCTCGCTTAATCCTGTCACATCCCTGTGCAGGAAACAGGCCAGAGAGGTGGGTGACCTGTCCGGGGTCCCACAGGAGGGTGAGAATGAGGAAGGCGGTCCTTGGGGCTGCCTGTGTGCTGGGAGGGGCCCATCACTCCATCATTCCCGCCTGCCTTGCACTGCTCCCACCTCCTCTAGTCCAGTCTGGAAGGTGAAGAGCAGATTGCCAGCCCAGGAGGCGACCGGAGCAGTGTCCTGGCCAGCTCCCAGGACTGGCTTCATCCTGGCCAGTCCTTCTGGACGTGCAGCGGGCCAAGGACTGCTCAGTCGAGTGCTCAGCAGACGGGGCACCCATCCCTTCTGTACCCCAGCTAGCAGGGGAGCCTGCCCTAAGGCCTCCTGCTGCAGAGCCGGAAGCCCTAAGGGCCAAAACTGGACACCTGCTGCCACCTGGTGTTCTGAAACGGAATGGCAGTAGGAGCACAGCAGCTGGCCCCACTGGGGACACTGGAGCTCCCTGCCCACGCTGCCACCCTGCCCAGCTCCCTTGTGCCTCACACCTGTGGGTGACTTCACAGGGGCCTTGCTCCCTGTGACCTTGAATCCCCTTGAGTCTAGGATGGGATTCTGCCCAGCGTGTCCAGTCGGGGCTGCAGAGGACTAAAGCCTCATTTTTAAAAAGCCACAGCACATTAGGTGCGGGGGGACTGTGGCTCACACCTCCTGTCCCAGAGGGCAGGCAGGAAGCTAAGGAGCGTGGAGGGGGAGGGAGGAGACAGAGAGCGGCACTAACACCCGAGAGGGACCCACACCCAAACAGGAGGAGAACGAAAAGCAGCCCCACCGCCGCCCTCCCCTGCTTTCCCTCGGAGCCCTCCGCTCTCCTCTCCTTCCTTCCCTCCTCCCAGGCCCTCCTCTTCCTCTTCCTGCCCTGTCCCCACAGCGGTCCTGCCTCCCGTGCCCTCTGCCCTGCTTCCCTCGCCACAGCTGCTTCCCAAGGCCCCCAGGCCACCACCAGGCGCTCGGAGGAGACCTGGGCCTCTGCTCACCTTCGCCCGCCTGGCCCTGGCTGTCACCGTCCCAGAGTCTGGGTGACCATGTGGGGACACACACTCACACACCTTCAGGTACAGAGCCCAACAGTAAGGTTCCAGTGGCCTTCGGGACAGACGCAGGCCCTGCCAGGCAGCACCCCCTGCTGAGGAGGTGGCCATGCATGGGCTCCCAGGGGCAGTGAGGGCCCCAGGCTTGCCAACACAGGTGCCCAGAGAGTGAGCAGGGCAGGATGGTGCTGGAGAGGGTGCAGGGGCCAGGGAGGGACAGGGCTCCAGCCCAGGGACTGACCCCTCCAGAAAGGTGTCGGAAACACTTTAGGGCACCTGCCCGGGAGGGGAGCAGGACTCACTGCCTGGCAAGGGCACACCTGGGCGCTGTGGGGCTGGACGGAGCTGCTGCCTCTTGCTGGCTGCTGCTTAACCTCTCTGTGCCTCTGCTTTCCCCCTGAGGCTTGGGGACCGAGTAGCTGGTTTGTGTCGGGTGCCGCAGTCCTCCCCAAGGGTGTCCAATGACTTTCCTCCTCATCCATCTCCCCTCCAGCCTAGAGGAGGGCAGGACACTGACCAGGGGCCACCACCACCCACTGTATCAGCACAAACTGGACATTGGCCTAGTCCTGGGGATGACTCAGACACCAACAGACACTTACGGGGTCACACATTTTCCTGCACTCAACGCTTGGTCAAACCCAGAGGCCCAGAATCCAGGGGTCCCTGGGAGACTGCCTGAGTGTCTCTGGTGGGTGGTCTGCATTCAGGCCCCCTCCGAGTGCACGCAGGCCTCTTCCTCCTGATGCTGCCCTGGGCAGGCCACCTGTGATGTCCCGGTCCCTGGATGCTGGTCACATCCAGCTGCTGCTGGTGCCACACCCTCTGTGCCGGGCAGCAGCCTCCTGGGCTCTTCAGGTGCAAAGTATCTGATTTAGTCCTCACAAGCACCCGAGGACGCAGGGAGCAGTGCTGTCCCATGTCACAGATGGGAAGACCAGGTTGGACAGGACCAGAGCCTTGCCCAGGCCTGGCAGTCAGTGGGATGCCAGCCCAGAGGGGCCAACTGCAGGGCCCTGTACCTACGCCTGGCTCTGTGGCAAGTACAAACCTGACACAGAATGTTCTCTCTGACATGCGGGTGCTAACTCACAGGGGCCGGGGGAGACTCGAGGGTCTTCCCATGCGGCGGGGCGGGGGGGGGGGGGGGGGGGCGGGGGGGGGGGCGGGGCGGGGGAGGCAGAGCAAGCAGGAAGGCAGAATGAAGCGGACACTGTCACCCTCTTGCATGTGTAACTGCACATCCATGGGATCCTACTCCATGTACAACCAGAAGAATGGGAAATTATACTCCATTATATATGATGTATCAAAGTGCATTCTACTGTCATGTGTAACAATTAAAACAAATTTTTTAAATTATTAAAAAAAAAACAAAAACCCTGCATAAAGCTGGCTCCTGGGGTCATTTTGTGTTTGTTTGTTCTGTGCTGCTGGGGATGGAACCAGGGCCTTGTGCCTGTGAGGCAAGCACTCTACCAACTGAGCTGTGTCCCCAGCCCACTCCTAGGGTTTTAAAGAGTGGGACCCCCGGTGGTGTGTTGCGGGAAGTGGCGCGAGGCCGGACGATGGAGCTCGGAGCGCAGCTCCGGCGCCGGCGGTGGGACCATGGACTGATTGTGAGCCATGCCTTTAGTGAAGAGGAACATTGAACCCCGGCACTTGTGCCGGGGAGCTCTGTCAGAAGGAATCACCAGTGAACTTGAATGTGTAACCAACAGTACTCTTGCGGCAATCATATGCCAGCTAAGCAGTCTGAGACTCTTGCAATCAGTTGAAGACCTTAAGATAGAAGAATGAAGTCCCCCAGGTAGATGGTATTCTGTCTGCACCTCTAGACTTGAAACATCAACTCTTTCTTGGATCTGCTGCCTGCCATCCTGCAATGCAGATTTCAAAAGTGCCAGCCCCTCTATATTGTGTGAGCCAATTACTTAAAATACCCTCCTTTCTCTCTCTTTTTCTTACATCCCCCGCTACATATTATTAGTTTTGTTTTTCAGGAGAATCTTGTTGAAGATGCCATTATTATACATTGTTTGAATGTATATAAGGTGATATTCCATATTTTTAAAGTTGCATAGTCATTGCACATAACAGGAGTTTTTCCACATGCATACACACACACAACATAATGATATATTTTGCCCAATGTCATTCCCAAGTATTTACCTTCCATGTTTGTCACAAAATATTTGTGCTTGTTTCTAGCTTATAATTCACCTTTTAGTGGAAAGTCTCTTGCCCCTTTCTTCCATATTTATGCTCCATAATTTCTAAAGGAGTTTTATAAAACTTTGAAAATGAGAATCTAATTAATGAACTTGTAAATATGCATGCTAATGAATAATTATTTTTCCAAACTCCAAATGTTTTGTTATTTGCAATTATATTTCAAAAAATTATGGTTCTCGGTATGAAACAATGACATGTCATAATAAAAAAAGTTGAATAAGACGTGATCTGTATTTTTTTTTTTTTTGCAATAAAAAGACTGAATTTGGGCTGGGGATGTGGCTCAAGCGGTAGCGCGCTCGTCTGGCATGCGTGCGGCCCGGGTTCGATCCTCAGCACCACATGCTAACAAAATGTTGTGTCCACCGAAAAACTAAAAAATAAATATTAAAAAAATTCTCTCTCTCTTTCTCTCTCTCTCTCCCAAAAAAAAAAAAAAAAAAAGACTGAATTCAATAGCATTAGCTTGTGATAATCAGGTTCTTTCCACAATAAATATAATAAAATTTTTAAAAAAGAGTGGGACCCCTGCTGCACCCCTTCCACTACCCTGTCTTGGTAACGTCAGGTTGTGATCTGCAGCACCTGTGATCCAAGCAGGTGCTGGTCTTACCTCTATGTGGACACAAGCTGTGGCATCCTGGGCTGTCCCAGGCCTGGTTCTGGGTGGCTACAGCAGCCCCTTGTCTGCGCATGTCCAATGGGCCTGGTCTTAGGGACTTGGCTCCTATCTCTATCCATCCACTCAGCAAGCATCTCTCAGGGGCCCCAGGGGCAACTGTGCCCTCCAGGGCTTCTGTGAAGGCCAGAGGGAACAGAGGGAGCCAGCTGCCTAATATGACAAGGGACCAGGAGGATGTTCAGGGACCACTTGGGCTGACCCCAGCAGGCAAGAGGAAAGTTCCAGGCAAGGGGACAAGGGCACAGACGCCTTCAGAGGTGCAGCGCTCTTGCACCTTGGGCAGGGCTAGAGGCCAGGGTCATGTCTCAGGCTGTCTTGGAGTGTTCAAAAGCCAGAGGGGGCTGAGGCTGGGGCTCAGTGGCAGAGCACTTGCCTACACACGTGAAGCACTGGGTTCAATCCTTAGCACCACATATAAATCGACAAGTAAAGGCATTCTGTCTGTGTACAACTACCAAAAAAAGCCAGTGGTGGGGGGGAGCAGCCCTGGCCCTGGTGGCCCTGAGCTCAGCAGCTGTACCTAAGGCCCAGGACAGGGATTCCTGGAGCAGAGGGCTCCTTGTCCTCATGGAGATGTCGGGGGGCTGCCACAAGGGAACCAACTCCCAGGCTCCCTGAGATGTTCTCTGGGCTGGGCAGGCCTCAGGCCAGTGGGGGCCTCCAGGGCTCTGGGAGAGGAGGTTGACCAGAGTTCCAGGTCTGTCCACAACTGTCCCCACATTAGCATGGGAAGTCCCACATTCCAGAAACTCCTCTGTCTGGGGGAAAGAGAGCAGAACAGAGCTGCCCCAGGGCTGGGTCCAGATCCAGCTCTGGTCTCTGCCTCAGCCTGTGGTGGGAGACAGGGGACAGCGGCTCCTCTAGCCTGCACTCAGCTGTCACTTGAAACCCCTGAGGTCTGCCGTCTTCAGGCCCTCACCGTGGACATGGCTGCACGGCCTTCAGCATACGCTCCCCATAGAGGCCTCAGCACTCTTCAGTGTGGCCATGCTGAGCCATGTCCCCCTGTGGGTCCTGGTCCTGGTCTACGGAGGAGTTAATCGGATGAGGTCAGGATGTCTGCCCGCCCCAGTGCCCAGGGCTCTGCCCCGGGAGCCCATGGCAGGCCGCTGTCCTCCCTGTATCTGAAGGCTGGCATTCAGGTCTGGCCCAGGATCACTGGACACAGACCAGCCCTGGTGGAGAAGCCCATTTGGGGAGCAGAACCTCCCCCAAGGACATGGCCAGGCTGTGGCTCAAAGTCCTCAAGTCGACTTGCCCATCCTCAGGGTGAGCAGAAACCCAACCCTTGGCTCAAAGATTCAGCCCTGCCCCTTCCTTCTCAAAGTCTTCAGTCTCTATCCCCAGGGCAGCCTCTCCACCCCCTCTAGTGACCAAAGGACAGGTAGGTGTGAGGGACCTTTGAACCCAACCCCCAGACTCAGCTTACAGCCTCCAAGATGTAGCAAGGAACCAAGGCCAAGCCCCCATGCCCATGGCAGGCTTCCATGCCCCTTACTAGACTAGGGTGGCTCCAAGGACAGCCACTAAATTCCACCCTGACCAGGAGGCTAGTGGCAAGGCCTTGCTGGGGCTCCCCCTGCTGGCCAAGGCCTGAAATGCACCTCACTGGGACCGGAAGTGCATGATGGGCTGGTGGCCAGGTGTAGAGTGGTGAATTCTTCAGGGCTGGTACCACCCGGACCCATATTAGACATTTCCCAGGTTCTGGTCCCACCCCAGCCAGAACTCTGTTGGATTCCCTAAAGAAGTGACACTGAGGTGAGTCCTCTGGGATAATAGGAGGCGTAACTGGAAGCCCAGCACCTTCCATGGGGCTCATCCCAAACCCCGGGGTGCTCCAGGGAACTTCATTGATCTGGGGTGGGTGAGGAGAAGGCCTCCGGGCGGGGGGCGGGGGGGGGGCATGCCCATCTCCAGGACTCCATTGTCGGCTGCCCCTTGGGCCAGACAGTTCCCTCAGGTTGTCTTCCATCCTCCTTCCTGTGTGGTATCACATTTCTTAAATATCTTAAAATGTTTAACAAAAGTTTTCTCTATCTCATTTCCCCACCCCGCCACCGTCCCATTTCTTGGATACTCTGGGAAAAAAACTTCAGATCAGGTTTGCAGCCCTGACTCAGCCCGTCCCCGTGGCTCCAGCCCCTGCCAACAGTGTTCCTTCCAGAGACCTCCACTGGCCAGACTGGATGGACAGCCCTCAGCCTCCCACTCCCATTTTTCCTCCTAGTTAGTCCCTGGGGTCCCCATTCTAGCGAGGGGCCCAGCCTTGGCCCTGATGCCCCTCCCAATCCCTGTCCACTCTGGGTTACCCTATCCAGGGTCAGGGCTCTAAATACCTTTTCGATGCAGAAGACTCTCCAGATCATATGCCGGCTCAGCCCACGGTCCCAAACAGCACCCCCCAATGCTCTGTGGCCCACAGGCTCCTGCCTGATGCAGGGCACTGAGCCCTGGTCCTCCTTGGGAGGCCAGCTCTCCCCAGTGCCCCGTTTCGCTGACACCAGCAATTCCCACAGGGCACAGGCCTAGGTCAGTTCTCTGAGCCCAACCTACCCACCTGGCTCTTCCCTCCAGAGGGGTATAGAAACCCACTTCTGTGCAGACCGCCCCCCACCCCATGCTGGCCACTCTGCCCCAGTCCCTCATCAGCATGCCAGCCAGAGATCGTCCTAGAACACAAGGCGGGTCAGAACCCCTGCATACAGAGCAGAAGCCAAAGCGCTCCACGCCAGTGAGTCGGGCCCACAGCCCTCTCAGGTGTGTTACCTGCTCCCTACACACACCACAGTAGCGCATGCTACAAAGAGTAGCCATGCCTGGGACACAGCCTGCACATAGCAGTGCTCAGGTCCCTGTACTACAGCTCATGGCCACTCATGGTCCAGGCAGCAGTGCAGGCTGGGGCTCTCCTCGTCTGGAGGTTCTCAGGGATCCAGCCCCCAGCACACAGCAGTTCTTCTCAGGACATCTGACCACATTCCTGCCCTCCAGACTGGGTTTCTGCACCCCCCACCCCACTGCGAATCTGATGCGGCAGGCCTATCGAGTGTTCTTGGTTTCCTGAACACCAAGCCTGGTCTCAGCTCTCAGCTTTTGTCTCACTGTCCCCGCTGCCTGGAAGGCTATCCCTGCACACACCAGATCCGTGCTTCCCTAAGGCCCCTGATGGGCATCCCCCACCCCCAGCCTTTTCCTCATCCACCCCAGATCAATGAAGTCCTGCTTGCAGCCAGCCTAGACAGTCTCCTGGCAGAACTGTCACCAGGTCTCACCTGGGAAAGTGTCTGTTGAGTGGCCAGGTGCATGTTGGTCCCATTGGCCTACAACCAGAATCTCTTCCTCTGGAGGAGGAGATCCAAGGGGCCAGCGTTTTGAGTGCTTCTCTTTCCTCTTCCACCCCAAAGGGCAATTTTCCCACACTCCCTGGCAACCAGGAAGCTGTCCCACCCCTACTGAGCCCTTCATGACAAAAACAAAAGCTAGTGTGCCCAACCAGTTCCCTGCCACCACAGGTCCCGCTCTGGCACAGGAGGAAGAGTGGTGAGTAGAAGCCCCTTCCTGGCACCCACCAGCTCCAGGGGACCCTCGTTCTCACGACCTGCCTCTGGGCAGTTTCAGATGCTCACCTCCCACCTCGGCCCCAGGCCCCCGGGCGAGCTGACATTGGCCCACCTCTGGCCAGATCTGTGAGAGGCGGATAGGTCCCAGAGTCTGATGGGGAGTCTGGCACCTCTTGGGGACAGTGCCTCGCCCTCACCCACAGAGGACAGACCATCTGCACACCAGCCCTCTAGGGCTCCTCAATCTGAGTCCCCTGAGATTCCTAGACCCAGCCCCCACTCTTCCCAGGCCAGCCTTCCTGTGCACCCTTCCAGGAAATGCTGGCTGCCCAGGCTCCTGGCCCTGGCTGAAGCCATCCTCCTCGTGTCCCCACGGAGGCCAGAGGTGCCGCTTCTGAAACTGAGCCTACAGGACCTGGAACTTGCCCCCAGATGCCAACGCTTTCCCCCATCGGCACTGTTGGCCCTGGAATCTCCCTCAGCACAGTGCATGCACCAACCACAGAGCAGTAGGCGCCACCCCACTTCCTGGGGACTTCAAATGGCCCTGCCAGCAGGCCTCAGGCTATGTGTCTCTGCCCCAACTGTCAGTTCTGTGGCCTGCTCTCACTGGGCAACCTGAGGGGATCCTCCATGTCCACCCCATCCTGATGCCAGCTCCTCTATCTGCTGCAGCATTCTGCTTGAGCTGAAGTTAAAATGTGCCGAGGGGACACTGGTTCTGACATTTAGGCCTGTGGCCTGGCCCTCACCTGGGTTGCAGAACAGGAGAGTGGAGCCAGGGTCCTGAGTGAGCACCTGCTCACCCAGCAATGACCAACTAGCCGGAGAGCACTGAGGGTGTGTGGCACCGGGGACAAGTGCTCAGGCAGTGCATGCTCCTGCAGACTCCTAAGGCACTCAGTGTGGGCCACAAAGCTACCGTACCCAGGTGCCATGAGTCTCCGTGGCCTGGCCAGTGATAGGGACATGACAGGAGAGCTGACATGGAGAAACATAGCATCTCAGTAGCTCCCAGCAGCCTCCTGGCCTGGGGGTAAGGGGCTGCTAGGGAGGAGCTCAGAACTGTTCACAGATTGCTCCCTTCCCTGCCCCTCCTCTGGGGCTCCGGCCGACTCTCAGGAGCGGGCAGGCTAGACTAGACCTTTCTTCCCTCTCCTTGCTTCTCCCCACCCCTTCTTCCTGTTGGTCCCAAGTTCCTCCTCCATTCCCATTCCCCTCCCCACGCTTCCCCTTCTCACCTGGAAATGGACACCCTATGCTGCCACTCCAGGGGTCAGGGATCCCGCTCCCACAGCCAAAGGCTCGGGGCTGGATAAAAGCTGCAAGCCATGCAGCATTTACCAGCCTGTAATCCCAGGGGCCGGGGAGGCTGAGGCAGAAGGATCATCATAAGCCATTTTGTGAGACCCTGACCAACTAGGCTTAGTAAGACCCTTTCTCAAAAAAAGGTAAAACATAAAAAGAGCTGGAGGTGTAGGACGCTGGGAGAGCCACTGAACTGACCTTTTCAAGGCGCTCATTCCAGCAGGATGCTCTTTCAGGACACTAGCCCTGCCTCCTGCCCTGCAACCCAGGCGGGGGCCACACACTGGGCCCAAAAGTGAGAACAAGTGTCCCCTCTGCATGCCTTAACCTTAGCTCCAACGGGAAGCTGCAGAGGACAAGGAGCTCAGGTCAGGGTGGGTCGGATATGGGAGTGTCCAATGAGAACCAGCAGTTAGGGGACAGAGCCATATAACCAGAGGCCTGCCGGCAGGGCCATCTGAAACCCCCAGGAAGTGGGCCTAGTATGTGTGAGGCCCTGGGTTCCATCACCAATACTGAGATGGGGGGAACACACTCACACACACACACACACACCAATACCGAGATGGGGAAACACACACACACACACCCCAATAACCGAGATGGGGAAACACACTCACACACACACACACCAATAACCGAGATGGGGGGAACACACACACACACACACACACCAATACCGAGATGGGGGAAACACACACACACACACACCAATACCGAGATGGGGAAACACACACACACACACACACACCAATACCGAGATGGGGGGAACACACACACACACACACACACACCAATAACCGAGATGGGGAAACACTCTCACACACACCAATACTGAGATGGGGGGAACACACACACACACACACCAACACTGAGATGGGGGAAACACACACACACACACCCCAATACCGAGATGGGGGGAACACACACACACACACACTCACACACACACACACACCCCAATACCGAGATGGGGGGAACACACACACACACCAATACCGAGATGGGGGAACACACACACACACACACACACCAACACCGAGATGGGGGGAACACACACACACACACCCCAATAACCGAGATGGGGAAACACACACACACACCAATAACCGAGATGGGGGGAACACACACACACACACACACACCAATACCGAGATGGGGGGAACACACACACACACACACACCAATACCGAGATGGGGAAACACACACACACACACCCCAATACCGAGATGGGGGGAACACACACACACACTCACACACACACACACACACCAATACCGAGATGGGGGAACACACACACACACACACACCAACACCGAGATGGGGGGAACACACACACACACTCACACTCACACCAATACCGAGATGGGGGAACACACACACACACTCACACTCACACACACAGAGCTGCTAGACACCATCAGCAGCAATACCCCGCGCAGCAGCCCGACGCGCGACGGGCGGGGCGGGGCGGTGGGCAGGCCTCCGCTGGGCCAATGAGCGCGCAGAGGCCGCGGGCGCCCGGAGCGCAGGACGCGCTAGGCGGGTGGGCGGGGCGAGTGCTCCCTGGGGGCGGAGCGAGGAGGTGGGCCAGGCCTCGGGGGCGGGAAGAGCCCGTCCCGGGTCACCCCGAAAGGGCGGGCCAGGGCTCACCCCGGAAGGGTGGGTGTCGGGGTCACCCCGAGAGGACTCATCCCCCCAGGCCGCGCCTGAGCTCACCCGGCGGAGCAGGTACCCGAGCTCATTAGGGCGAGGACAGGTGCTGAGCCCCGAACCCGCACCAGGTCGAGGCTCTGCCCGCGATGCGCCCCCACGTGCGTGCGTGCGAGTGCGCGGCGGGCTCCCGCAGACCCGGGCACCCGGGATGGGCAGGGCAGCGGGCGCAGCCGCCCCGCCCTGGGCTGTCTGAAGAGGAAGGCCGCCCAGGGCCCGACTCTAGTCGCATAGGTTGGCAAAACTTTGGAAAAACCTCAGTGGGCCACAAAATCCGGTTCCCGCCGGTTGTGGGTCAGGAGAGGGGGGACAGCATCCTGCTGTGGGAGGTGAGGCAGAGCTGCCCTACTGGGGGCCTGGAAGGCAGAGCCGTGACTCCTTGCTTCTACCCAGAACCATTCCAGAAGTCCCCGGGGCTCTGGCTGGAGCCCCTGGCAAAGAAGGGCACTGTGGGCCTAGGGAGGCCTCTGGCACAGCCAGCCCCGTGCCCACAGGAAGCCCGGCCTGAGCAGCAGTCAGCAACCACCCTGGGCCTCGATTTCCCTTTAAACCCCTGGGGCCTGGCCCAGCTGCAGGGCAGGGGTCACCCTTGTCTTCCCTCCTGTGGAGGCCCGTGCTGGAGACCGGGAGTTTTCAGATGTGTGGAGGAGGGAAACCCGACTGGCTCTCCAAGGTCAGGTGGCTGGAGGGCCCAGGGTGGGAGTCTGTGGTCTGCAGTCTGCAGTGCTGTCCTCTTGTCCTCTCCCCTAGGCTGTTCTGCCCGCCTCCAGCCTGGTGACTCAGCACCCGCACCCGGAGCAACCGGACTTTTGCCCCTTGACCGCTCCCAAGGCTCTGCCAGCGTCCTGTTGGATCCCTCCCTGGCCTCCCTACAGCGCCAGCCCAGGATGCAGGGAGCCGCGGCCCCCAGGGGCCAAGGCCGATCCCCCAGCAAGAAGGACACTCTGGGTCTGCCCTGGGTAGTTCCACTCACCTACGTGCTGGCCGCCCTGGAGCTTACCTGCCTCTTCATGCAGTTCTCCATCCTGCCAGTGAGTAATGCCCCCAGCAGGCAGAGGTCCCTCACTGCCCCGCCTGCCATCCAGGTGGGCGGTAGCAGGGAGCCCAGGTGGTGCTTGATGCTGCCAGGCTCCTCCCACTGGGGACCCCTTGCCACATGAGCTGAATAAAGTGAGGGGCCCAGGAACTGCTCCTGGTGACCCCCATCAGCATGTGCTGTGCTGTCTGCCTGCTGCAGCAGCCCTGGACAGAGCCTCAGGGAGCCACCCCCACTGCCCTCCTGGCAGCACGCCCTGCACGTGACTGTCCCAGCCCTGTGCCTGCTGCCCCCCACCTGGGGCCTTTGCCCTGTCCATCCCCTGCCTGACGCCTACTCAGCCCATGTCCTGGTAGTGCAGGCCTCTGGGTAGGTCACCCCCTCAGAAAGGTCCCCACCGCGGCCTGCACCTTACTGTCACGTTCCCAGCAGGCTCTGTCCTGCTCCATGTTTCCTGTCCCACTTACTGGACATTTTTGCCGTTTGTTTTTCTCCCCGACCAGAATGTGAGGGTGGCGATTGCCAGGGCTGGTTTCCTCAACTCAGCCTGGCTCATGGCAGGTGGCTACGCCGTCACTATTGGCTGCCAGGTGCCAACCCCCTCCCACCTTCTCTTCATTCCCACTTTTCACTCTTGTTTATTCATTCAACAAACCCTATGGAGGCAGCCCACAGGGTCACATCTTCCATGGGCAACAGCGCCCAGGGAGTTTGGGAGAACCCAGAGACCCTCGGGGCTCTTCTCCGTCTCGGTGATGGTCAGTTTCTGTTTGAAAGAGGGGATTGGGTCCTCTAGATGCTGTGAACTGTAGTTCTTAAAGGCAGATAAAGCTGGGCATGGTAGTGCATGCCTGTGATCCCAGCTACTCGGGAAGATGAGGCAGGAGGATTGCAAGTTCAAGGCCAGCACCAGCAACTTAGCGAGGTCCTGTCCCAAAATAAAAAAAATAAACAGGGCTGCAGGGCGTAGCTCAGTGTGCTGTGGGTTCAGTCCCCTACGAAACACACACAGTAACAAGTTCCCATGGAGACTCTCGAGGCCTGGCTCCCTGAAGCAAGGTGCTGGTTGGCTCCGTGCTGGGCTCAGGTCAGGGCGGCCCACCCAGTGTGCTGTTGGCCCCAGGCTGGGCAGAACTGAGGTCCTAGGGCCCACAGTGGTCGTGACTGAGGCCAATTCCCCACTCATGGTGTCCCCAAAGAGGCTCAGGGACTCTTTGGAACAAAGTTACATATCACCAAAAAGCCAGGCTGAGTCAGGGCCGCCCCAGAGCCTCTACCCCCGGGAGGCCCACTGGGGCCCAGAGCGTTCCTGCACCTTGCCCTCCCTCCAGGCCTGGGGGTCTGGGTGGGAGTGAGCGTTGATTGGCCCGTGTCGCTATTCTGGGCATGGGGGGCACTCCGAGGACCCCTCCCACCAGGCCTCCTGAGCCCAGCTCACGCCCTGCGGATGACCTGGGTCCAGCCCCGAGCCCCACCCAGCAGCAGGGCAGCCTGGGCAGGTTCTAAACAGATGGTGGCTGCCCCTTACTAGCAAGGCTGCTTCAAGGAACAGGAGTGAGCCTGTGAGCCCCCAGAACAGCCCACACAGCAGGGCACCTGCCAGCCTCCTAGAGCTCTCCTCTCACGGGAGGACAGTTGTCCAGCCAAGTCTGTGTTGAGCACCCACGAGCAGCCCCTCTTCCTGAACTGGACAGCAGAGCCAAAAGACCACATTCCCATCCAGGAGCTGGGGGCACACTGTGTGCGTCCATCACAGCAAACGTCAAATTCAGTGGTGCAGTAGGGAACAAGTGGTAGCATGCTGGAGAGACAGAACCTGAGGACATGTGGCAGTTTGGGGGCCAGGAAGACTTCACTGAGAAGACAGCATTGATGCTTAGGCTCAAAGGAAGCAGGTGAGGCACAGCCAGTGCAAAGGCCCTGGGGCAGTGGTGAGATTCCTGCATCTGGAGAGGAGTGGACAGAAGGCAAGGCCAGGGAGGGCCATGTCCAGGAGATACTCTGAGGACTCAGGGATGGCTGTGGGGGAGTGTGGATCTGGATCTCCCACTGATGGACTGGATATAGGAGGTTTCTGAGAGAAGGGGAGTCAGGAATGGCACTGAGAGCTTGGGCCTGAGGCGTCGGCAATGGAGAGGGGAGAGGGGGCAGCTACAAGAGGAGCCGGCTTCGCACGGGTTGCACTGAGGTGGTTTCAGACAGCAGAGGAGGGGCCAAGGGAGCAGCACTCTGGGGGGAGCAGGAGGCAGGGGTGAGAGGAAGAGGAGCAGGTGGAAGGCGGCAGGGCCAGAGGCGGTGGGGGGACTGTCCATCAAGCTCACGGAGACATCAGGTAGAGGGCAGTTCAGCCCTCGCCATCAGGAGTGTGGGGCACTCAAGCAGCCTGTGATGCCCCACAGGGGCTTCAGGGGACGTCCAGGGTTTGAGGCAGGAGAGGCAGGGTATTGGTGAAGCTTGCCGTCCCGGCCTTCGGAGGCCGCAAGTCTGAGGTCAAGGGGTCAGCAAGGCCAGGTCCCTCTGAGGGGGCTGGGGCAGGTCCCCCTGGCCCTCCCAGGGCCTGGCTGCAGCTGCCCCCTCCAGGCTGTGCGTCCCTCTTCATGTATTTCATGTGGTCATCCCTGTGTGTCTGTGTCCACAAGACCCTGCTGACAGGGCAGCAGCCAGCGGAACTAGGGCCCACCCTGATGTCCTCATTTGAACTCGACTGCCTCCAAATAAGGTCACGTTCTGAAGTGCCAGGATTAGGGCCCCAACATGAATTCAGCCATCATTCTGGAGGACGGGGCGGAACCCAGGGAGGGAGGGGGTCTTAAAGTCAGAGAATTAGGGCAGGCGGGTCTGGGGTCCCAGGGACTCCTCGGGTGCTCTGGAGGGGCACTCCCATGCCCTGTTCCTCCCCCAAGGGCATCCTCCCCGAGGGGCTGAGGACTGAGAGCCTCACAGAGCACACTGTGCCTTACTGGGCAGCACACCACCTCCTGTGTCATTAAGATGCTTGGGACACTCTTGGCAGGACAATGTGACTCCACAGAGCCTTGGGTGAAGCAAACAGCAGGTGCCTGTCCATGCCCCACCTGAAGTGTGTCCTGCAGAGGGGAAGGAGGGCCAGCAGCGCCTTCACTGGGCCTGCATCCTGAGGGCCACTCAGATCCCACCTGGGGAGGGCGGGCAGGGTCACCTCCAGCTTCCTCCCACCCGACCCAGGCTCGTCCTTCATCCCCTGCCCATCCAAAGGCCCAGGACTCCAAGTCCTTCCCATGGGGCCCCAACTGTGTTTCAGTATTTGTCCCGGAGCCTGGGCCTGGATTCCGTCGCCTTTGGCTACCTGCAGACGACCTTCGGGGTGCTTCAGCTGCTGGGCGGGCCGGTGTTTGGCAGGTACAGAGAAGAGGGGGATGCCTGTGTCCCTTCACCCAGGCCCTCTCCTCAGAGGCCATGAACTGAGCCCTGCCAGGTCCCTTGAGCTCACACTGGGCCATGAAATGTGGCATCACCATTTTTCACAGAGAAGCAAACTCAGGTGCTGAGGTGCTATGGTCCCTTGTAGGTTCCCAGGGGCCCCACCTGTGACATCCACTTATGTCCAGAAGGAAGATTTAATTATTGAGGGTATCGTGTCTGTCCATGCCGTGTGCAGTGAGCTGGGAGTCCCACCATCAATCTTAGCAGGCAGGAGCTGCAGGGACACATGGCCCTGGGTACCCTGAGCCCCCGGGTCAGGGTGTTAGAGGAACACTAGGCTGGGACAGCAAACACACACACAGAGCTGTCTTGGTGACAGTGGCACAGAACAGTGGGCCCGAGCAGCACAGGTGGCCAGAGGGAGCAACTTTAGGCAGAAAGAAGGGACACCCACCCAGGCAAACAGCCGCATTCTGTACAGCCTGTAGGTTTCACCACTTTCCCAGGGGGTCACTGTCCCCCTGGGCCAGACATGCCCCCCACTCCTACCCCACCCTCTCACTGCAGCCAGACCTGCACAGTCCCACTGGGACGATGGGAAAACTGAGGCCCAGGAGGTCCCAGGCCTGCCCAGGAGGAGGCCTGCATCCCCGGGGCCAGCCTTCCCCGCCACCCAGCGCCCGCCTCTGACCCGCCCTGCGCAGGTTCGCAGACCAGCACGGGGCGCGCGCGGCGCTCTCGCTGTCCTTCCTGGCGGCCTCGGCTCTGTACCTGCTCCTGGCGGCCGCCTGCAGCCCAGCCCTGCCCGGCGTCTTCCTGCTCTTCGCCTCCCGCCTGCCTGGAGCCTTCATGCACACGCTGCCCGGTAGGGACCCGCGCCGAGGGTGACGTGGGGGCGTGGCTTGGGGGCACATCGGGGACGTGGGCGTGTGGCCTGGGGGGTAGATCCGGGAGGAGGGGACGGTGGGAGTGTGACCGGGGCCGGCCCGGGGTGGAGGGGTGGGGCGGACGGAGCGGAGGGGTCCTGGGAGCGTGGCCTGGGGGGGCGGGGCGCAGCACCCCGCTCAGCCGCGCTCTCCCGCAGCCGCCCAGATGGTGGTCACCGACCTGTCTGCGCCGGCCGAGCGGCCCGCGGCCCTGGGCCGGCTGGGGCTGTGCTTCGGCGTCGGCGTCATCCTCGGCTCCCTGCTCGGCGGGACCCTGAACTCCGCGTGCGGGTGAGTGACGGGCGGGAAGCGCTGGGTTGGTGCCCCTGGCTCCGCCCGCCACTTCGGAGGGCCGCGGATTGGGGCGCCCTGATGCGGCGTGGCCGTCAGGGGGCGCCGTCGCCCCGCGCGGAAGCCTCCCTCCGGTGCCGCCCAGTCCCTAAAGACACCGTCCAGGGAGGCCCTGGCCACCAAGAGACGGGAGGACAGGGGAGACACATCTGGCCCCTCTGTGGGCTGGGCACTTCTGCCTCCTCAGTCTTAGGAACTTTCAGCAGGGAAGAATCCCTTTCCAGTCGATCTCAGGAGGCTCTGAGGGTGGCCATCCCCAAGGAGGGGACTGTGGCAGGGGCCCCTTTGAGTGGGTGTGGGAAATGGGGCTCGGAGGCAGGAGGAGCCCCTGGGTCTGCTGCCAGCCTTTGCGTGCCTCAGTTTCCCCTCCTCTAGAACTGAATCCTGGCAGCGGCTCACAGGCTTGTGAGGAGCTTAAAGGAATTCATGTCAAGGCCTCTGTCCCCACCCCATCTGTGCACACAGGCCCTCCTAGGCCCTGTCCTGCACCATTCAGTCTGCTCAGTGCCAGTGCTCAGGGCTCAGCATCTGTGGCATGAGTTCCTGCCAGGTCTGCCTGGCCCCCTGCAGTGCTGTGGACAGGCCATCAACACCCACAGCCCTTGGTGGGCCTCTTGGGACGAGAGCTTGACCTTGTCTAGCACACCTGGACCTGGAGAGGCTCCCCCTGCAGCCCCATCCCTTCCTCCTTCCCCCCAACTCCTGCGGCCCTCAAGCCAGTTTCCATCCTGGCCAAGCCACCGGTTTGGGTCTGGGTGGTGCTGGGTTCGGGGCTCCACCCAGCAGGGGTGGAGGCTTCTACCTGCTCCCTGGCCAGAGGAGCCTCCAGGCCAGCAGGTGGCCCACCCCCCCTCCACAGGCCTGCAGGGGCCACCCTGGCTCTCCTGGGACGGAGCCTTCCTGGTGGCAGACCCCTAAGCTGTGGGGCAGGCACTAGGTCACCTCCAGTTTTTCCAACCTTGGGTGAGCGGCGCCACTCCCTGGACTTGGGATCCTTGGTTTCCCCAGGCCAGGCACTGCCCAGGGATCCCATGTGCTCCCAAACAAGCCCAGGCAGTGGTAGAGACAGCAAGGTAATCACCGAGCCCCAGGACTGGGGCAGCAGCCGGCTGGTCCCTTTCGCAGGAAAGGCTCTAGGTATGGCCCCGGGGCTTGTTCAGGCCCTGGGAGTCCTCCCCGTGTTCCGGCAGAGCCTGAGTCTGTTTACTCCCTGATGTTTATTGGACACCTAATAAGTGCCCCTGTGATTCCAGGTGCTGGGACGCAGTGGGGAGCAAGACAGGCCAAGTCCCTCATGTCCATGATGTTCTAGGTCAGGTAGCACCATGTGGTATAGAAAGGAAGAAACCAAGGCTGGGTGGGACTCAGCGGCTGAACCCTCGCCTAGCACACGTGGGCCTTGAGCTTCATCCCCAGCTCTGAAAAGAGGAATAAACCAGGACCAGGAATGAGAGAGATGGATGGTCACCAGGGACTCTCCAAGGGGGTGACCTGTGAGCAGAGACCTGAGCAGGTGCAGGCAAGCAGCAGGTGCAGAGGTGCTGGGTGCAGGCAGGTGAGGAGCCCTTGGTCCAGAGGCCCGAGGAGAGTGGCAGCTGGACCACACAGCTGAGTGGTGGTGAGCCCTCGGCAGGGACACAGAGGCGTGGGAGGTGGCTCCTGCACCATCTGTTGGCCACAGGGAGAGGGCAGCTTTGGCCTGCTTTGGTGATGGGTGGGAGGAGGGTGCAGACACAATGCCAAGGCTGTGCCCTAACTCGGGCTGGCCCCGGGCGGCCCGAGGCACTGTGGGGGTTGAGTCTTATTCTAGCTGGGTGCCTTGGGCCTCAGGCAGCTCTGGCCTAGGCAGCCAGATGAGGGACTGTGCAGCCGGGGAAGGGGAAGGGGCTGTCTTCCAACACGAGGGCGCTGGGTCCGCACCTCTGGCACTTGGCATGTAGGATAAGAAGACAGCAGAGGGCCAGGTGGTGCTTAGAGGGCACTCATGGCTGCCAGTGGCCGAGGAAGCCCTGGCCCAGTAGTGGCCAGAGTGCTTCTGTGCAGCAACAAGGGCCCCAAGTTCTGACGTCCAAAGGAGGCCAAGGCTGCCGAGGTGGGCTCTGCTCAGGGGGGAGGCACCCCTGGGAAGGACCCCGGGGAGCAGGACAGGGAGCAGGAAGGGCTGGCTGACCTGGGGCTGGGTAGCCTTCCTGGGGGTCTTCCTGGGGGTCTTCCTGGGGCCTGGGGTCAGGGTGCACATGCAGGGCAGCCCTGGTGGGGCAGCAGGAAGACACAGAAGGAAGGCAGGTATGGGCCAGGCATGAGGGGAGCCAGTGGGGGGCAGGAGCTGGTCACTGCTGCCTCTGAGGGCCAGTCTCTCAGGGCAACTAGGGTGAGGAGAGGCATGGAGGGGATGCAGAGGGGACCCAAGCAGGTATCAGGGCTGGGAGGAGGGCCCTGTGGGATGCCACCCACTCGGGGACACAGCCCAGACAGGTGGGGTCACCTCAGGGCCATCAGCAGGGGCCCCTTACCTCGCCAGATTTTCTCACCTGTGAAGTGGGCCCATCAGCCGGCACTGGCTGAGGAGTGCTTCAGGGGGTCCCCACGTGCAGGGCAATACCAGGGCTGAAGGTGTGTGGGAGCAAGTGCACCCACACAGGCTCCGCCGGCCGCCTCACCTGCCTGGCCCCCCATCCGTTCCCTGTTCTTTCACCTGTCCTTTCTGCATCCCAGCCCCTGAGCTAGAGGACACTGCTCACTTCCCACAGCTCCCCAAGATGGCTGCCACTCTTGCCCCCACTCCCAGAACATTCCGTCAGCTTCCTTGCTTGCTGAGGATCTGAGGCCCTTTATAACCTGACATTTATCTGTAACCAGGTCAACCTCCACACTTCCTTTGTTGGGGGGAAACAGGCCCAGGAGCGGGGGTCCAAGGCCCAGGGCTGGGGGGTGTGCAAAGTGCACTTGGGGACCTACGGTCTTCATGCCACACTGGAGACTCAGGGTGCTGCGGGGCCCTCGGGCCAGAGCTGCCCCTCCAGCCCCCTGCGCTGGCTGTCCAGAGTAGGGAGAGAGGGTGGCTTGACTCTCAGCTCTGCTCTTGTTCCTTCCAGAGGGGGCTGGCCAACCGTCCTCTGAGCCACGCTGTCCACCAGGGTCCACACAGCTGTGGGTGGCCTTGTCTCCTAGTGGTGTTACTTCGTCCCATTCCCACCTGGGGGCCGGGGAGGTGGGCTGCAGGGCTTGGATGCTGTCTCCCTCCTTCAGGCCACCCCATAACCCCGAAGCCTGCCCTGGGTCACTGGCAGCCACACCAAGCCTGTCCTCCCCTCCCCCTGATAGAACCAAGTGGGATGTGGAGACCCCTTGGCTGCCATCGCGCTGCCCATCTGGGTGCCTTCTGCCCCTGAAGGGTCCCAGGCATGCCCCTTCCCTGCCGCCCAGACACAGAGGGAGGAGGAAGTGGCCTTGGCATGGGGCCTGTGGGAGCAGGCACCGGTTTAACTGGTTTGGGCTCAGCCTTGAGCTCAGGGTCGGGAGGCCAGGCTGCCCGGAGGTGGGGGGGGGGGGGACTGAACCCAGAGCCAGCACACCAGCAGGTGGATGTGGCTCTGTGACTCATGGCCTTGAGTCCCTGCCTGGGGACGGCCCACAGGCCTCCAGGACCCAGCACAGGTTCATGGAGCCTGCTGTGTGCCTGCCTCCAGTCCAGGCAGGCCCTGGGCCACAGCGTGGAGCTGCCCGGTGTACAGGTGGCCACCCGCCAGGCGGCAGCACATGAGACATGGGGTCCTGGCAGCTGGGATGCAGCCCTGTGGGCAGAAGAAGCAAGGGGCCAGGGTGACTGGAGCCAAGCAGGGGAGGGACAAAGGCCAGAGGGAAGGGGAGGGCAGCGAGGATTCTGCCTTTGCCTGAATGTCCCAGGGGCCACCAGCGCTGAGCACAGGGCTGAGGGACCCAGTGATGTTGGCTGGAAGATCCCTGTTGATGTGGGGTGGACCTCAGGGCAGGTGGGTGCTGCTGGGGGTGTTGTTGAGGCTACGGGCTGAGAGGTGGGTGAGCCAAGAAGGGGTCAGTGCAGCCTGAGCAGAGGTCAGCCCCGGGCCCAGTTGAAGATAGAGCCAAAAGGATCTGCTGAGGGTGGGTGTGGGCTGTCTGGGAAGACCCCCGTCTGGCCTGAGCAACCGGAAGGAGATGGAGCAGGGAGACTGGGAGTCCAGTGTAGGACGTGTTGGGCTTGAGGCACTCTCAGAAGTTCCTGTTCAGTGCTGAGGGGCAGGGAAGAGGGCCTGGCCATGAAGCTCTTGATCTAGGAAGCAGCTACGTGGAATGGGCATTGGCAGACTACAGCCCCCAGGCCAAGTCCAGGCTGCCCCCTGTGGAAGGCGAGGCCCCAGTGGGTCACAACTGCACCTGCCTGTTCACATGTGGCCACCCTGTGCTCAGGCGGCAGGGTGCATGGGGCTAGGGCCAGCCAGACCAGCGGAGGACGGAGCTGATGTATTACAGTAAGCTTGGAGTGCGTGGCTAAGGTGGGGGACTTCCCTGATCCCCAGGTCAGGGCTGGAGGACACCCGCCCTTGCCTCCAGGAAGGACACTCGGTCAGTGAGGGCCACACAGTGAGTCACAGCCCAGGACTCCTGCCTCAGCCCCCAGAGGGCCCTGCCCACCTAGAAGCAGTCAGGTTTGAACACACACCACTGGGCTAGCAGGAATCCCAGTGCTGGACGCTCCGCGGACGCTCCACAGCTCTGAAGGTCAGGCTGCCCCGAGATGAGCACCAAGTGGCTGGTGTGATCCTAGCCCTGAGCTGTACCCATGGAGGCCTCCGGGTGACTCAGCACACATATTCTCACACCCGAGTGGCCCCTGGGACCTGGGTGTGGGCGAGGGAGTGGGGGCCCCTACCCTGCTGACCGGTGTCCCTGGAAGTTCATGGGTAGACGTCCAGGCCGCTGGGACAGCCGAGACAGGAGTGACTCCGGCACAGCAGGCGGCGGCAGACCCACAGCTCACCTGGGCAACGCTGCTGATGGCCAGGAGGGAACCAGGCCCGCGGGGAAGGACAGAAGGACCTGGTGTCCTGAGTGCTGAAAGCACAGGGACAGGGCAGGAGAGGCCAAAAGGGACCAGCTGCGGGGGCCACCTGAGAGGAAGAGGCACAGGGGAAGGAAGATGGCGGAAGGGCCCTGGGCAGGAAGCTCTGGTGGGTGGCTGGAGGCCTGAGGGGTGGAGGGAGCAGGCCTGGAGTGTTGGGCCAGAGAGGGCTCGGACCTCTTTCTGGGTCCCTGGAAGCCAGAGTGTGTGTCAGAAGTGACCCTGCAGGATGGCCTGGTTGCGACAGCACCATAGGGTGAGGGCCGGTGGGGAAGGGGCTTCGCCCTGGGCCCCAGGGCTCTCTGGATCCCCTGCCTCTGCTCCTTTCAAGACAGGTACCATAAGAATTTGGGTCCCAGCTGACTCCAGCCTGGGACATGAGGCAGGTGCACAGCAGGGACCCTGAGCGGCACCTGGAGTGGGGTGCACAGCAGGGCCTGAGCCACAGCGGGCAGCAGGGGTCCTGTTGGAGCCCAGGGCCAGTTGGCAGGGGCACCGGCTTGGTGAGCTGCTGTCTTCCCTCCCAGGCAGGCTCCCAGAGTCAGGCAGAGGGACGGAAGGGGCAGAGCCTGAATGGGGGAGGCGGGCCCAGGCCGCCCGCTCCTGATGAAGTTGGCAAACTCTGGCCCTGGAGATAAGGATGAAAGGCCCGTGGCTGCCGCTGTTTGCCTGAGGTGTGGCTGCGGGTGCCAGAGGCCTCTCGGGTGGCTGGCAGGCGGCATGGGGGATGGAATGGCTTCCAGGACAGCCCTCTTGTGCCCCTGATGGAATGAGGTCACCCAGCAAGGTAGCCAGGGAAGGACTGGGCAGCCAGATCACCGAGGCCTGCCCGTTGCTCTTCCAATACACCTGTCATCAGCCTCCTGTTCCTGTATTCACCCAGAAGAGGGGGGCTAGACAACCCAATGATCTAGGAAGCAGCTACGTGGAATGGGCATTGGCAGACTGTGGCCCCCAGGCCAAGTCCAGGCTGCCCCCTGTGGAAGGCGAGGCCCCAGTGGGTCACAGCTGCACCCCCTGTTCACATGTGGCCACCCTGTGCTCAGGTGGCAGGGTGCATGGGGCTAGGGCCAGCCAGACCAGCGGAGGACGGAGCTGATGTATTACAGCTAAGCTTGGAGTGTGTGGCTAAGGTGGGGGACTTCCCTGATCCCCAGGTCAGGGCTGGAGGACACCCGCCCTTGTAGAAGGCGAGGCCCCAATGGGTCACACAAGCTTGGCTCAGTTTATACATTAAAAAAAAAAATCATAGAATGACCACATGTGGTGGTGCAGGCCTGTAATCCCAGAGACTTGAGAGATTGAGGCAGGAAAACTTCAAGTTCAGGCTCAGCCTCGGCAACTTAGGGAAACCCTGTCTCAAAATGAGAAGTCACGAGGCTGGGGTGTGCTCAGTGGTAGAGCGGTTGCCTGGCATGCGCTAGGCCTGGGTACCATCCCAGCACCAGAACAAATAAAAAGAGTGGACCAAGCCAGTGGGGCCAAGCGCAGCCCAGCGCCCTCCTGGGCCGCCTGCCCCGGGCAGATCCGGGGGAGGGCCGTGTGCTGGGGTGCGTGGCCCGCAGGCCCCTGGGACAAGGCCACAGTGTCTGGCGAGGTGCAGAGCTGGAAGGTGCTTCCTGGTGGAGAAGCAGCACACAGAGGACCCCGGGCAGGCTGCCCGCCAAATGCCCTCTCACTTCCAGTCTCCTTTCAGGTGTTTTTTTTTAAAGATAGAGTGAGAGAGGGAGGGAGAATTTTTAATATTTATTTTTCAGTTTTCGGCGGACACAACATCTTTGTTTGTATGTGGTGCTGAGGATCGAACCCGGGCCGCACGCATGCCAGGCGAGCGCGCTACCGCTTGAGCCACATCCCAGCCCCTTTCAGGCGTTTTGCTCTGGGAAGTCGGAGGGAGCTCTGAGTCGGGAGAAGAATGGCCCTCCCCAGGCTCCCCGGACAGCGGCCCGCAGGGGCTCTGGGGGACTTGGGGGGCCTGAGTCCCCCCAGGGCCCGCCCAGGTCTCCCAGCACCAGGCCCTCTACCTCCAAGAAAGCCCTGGCCTTTGGCTTGCTGGCCATCACTCAAGGGACACCAAGACATGAGAAGTAGGGACTTGGCCCCCTGCCACCCACCCTCACTTGTCACCAGCTTCCCAAAATAACCATCTGAGGGGCCGCCTCTGCCCTGGACGCTTCCGGGGCATCTGGCAAAGAAAGTAGGTTTTGTCCCTGCCTGGCCAGTCCCCGACAGTGACGTCCGAGCCTCAGAGAACAGAGCCCAGAGGAGAGGCTCCTCTCCGGGCAGCCCTGGTGGGGGTCCCTCTCTACGCACACATCACTTCCTGCCGGTCTCCAGGGCCCGGAGAGGCCCTGCTCTGGGGTCCATTGCCCTCTGACCTCCCTGCCTGCTGGTCGATGAAAGGCCCATCTGTGTGGAACCCTGGCAGCCCGCACGCCCAGCTTCCTGGGCAGTGGGCCTGGGGCCCTGGATGGTGGGGGCGCAGGCGGCAGCCAGCCCTGCTGAGGACGGTGGGAGCTGACGCTCCCAGCCGGGGAACAGGACTGGCAGAGGCCTGGCTCTGCTCTGTGGCCTCGCTGGCAGCCCCGTCCTTTCCTGCCCCTGGGTTTCGGCCAGAGCTCGGACGCAGGTGTGCCTGTGTGTGCACGTGCGTGTGTACAGACACCTGTGACCCTGGGGAAGGACAGGGGGTCTGACCTGGGAGGAACCCAGGCAGCTCGCGTGTCCCTGTCTGGGGACTCGGGCTCTCCCAGGACCCTGACCTCCCCTTGTGTCTGCACCCTGAGGCCTTGACCAGGGCAGATGTGGGGGCACTGATGAGGGCTAAGGCGGGACTTTGCCCATGTGAATGGCTCTCACACTTGCTTGGGTCTGCACCGGGTTCAACCTAGGCCCCACAGGCCCGCAGGGGCCAGGTTCTGACCATCTGGTGAAGCGAGTTCTGAGACCAGGGCCCTACAGACTGGGTTCAGCTGGGGAGAAGGGCCTGGGCCTCACTGGGATGGACAGGGGTTTGCTACACCGCACGGGAAAGGTGTCCCAGTCTGGAGGCCGCAGCCTGGCTCAATGAGGAGTCCTGCTTCAGAGGAGTGGGTGCGCCTGGGCCTTGCAGGACGTGGTGGGGTCGGAGGGCAGTGGGCAAGTCAGGGCCTCTGGGGCGCCCGGCCGAAGCCCTCCCAGACCCAGCATGCCCCAGCCTCTAGGCAGTGGGGAGGGGAGGCGTTTCCTGAGGACCTCTAGGTGTCCACTGTCCTCCATGCCGAGGGCAGTGCAGCCGTCCTGTGACACAGTGCCAGGCCCCAGGTCGCTGAAGGGTTCTCCAGGGACACACACACCCCAGGCCTGACCTCTGGGGCCTGTCCTGCTCCCTGCTCTGGGCTCGCCTTCTGGCTCTGCCACCCACCCACCCACGGAGGCTGCCAGGCCTGTGTGCCGTGGCAAAGGTCAGGGGTGGCTGGCACTCACCCGCTCTGTCTGTCACCTCGTAAAGGTGCCCTGGGGTCCTGGTGCCTTCCTCTGGGGCTACAGGGAAGGGTGCTGGCAGGGCGTGGCCTCCTGCAGCTCAGGCCTCAGCGTAGCTGCAGGACAGGGCCCGGGCCCTGGGACCCACACACCCTGCAACACCCATTGCCCCCAGGGTCCACTGTCCAGCGATCGTGGCACTTGTGGCCAACCTCCTGGGAGCCATCATCAGTGTCACCTGCATCCCGGCCAGCACCAAAGGGGCCACTGTTGATGTCCAGGCTGCTCCCCCGGGTAAGCCCCACCAAGTCCACCTGCCCAGGAGGCCTTAGAGGGGACACAGAGAGACCTGGGTAAAACCGGGAGTGACATGGAGCGGGGCTGGCAGGCTGCAAGGTCCCTGGGGTCCGAGTGTCCCGGGCAGTGTAAGGGCGCTGGTCCGGGGCTCCATGCACATCTGAGGGCAGCAGGAGGGGCAGAGTGCAGGCCAGGTGAGCTCCTCAGAGGGGACCCCTCCAGGGTGGCCCCCATTAGGCCCTACTTATGCCTGGCATGTGGCAAGACCCCATGCCTCTGCCCAGTGACTAAGAGGTCAGATGGAGAGACCACCTGGGATAGGGGGCCATGACAGAGGGCCAGAGAGGGGCCAGGGCAGGGCCTGGGGTGGGGGCCAGAGGCAGGGAGCAGCCAAGAGCAGCTGGGAGGCCCGGACACTGCTCGGAAACGTCCAGGGGGTCGGGCATGCCCTACTGGCCGTCACCAGCCCTGGGTCACCTGGGCTGGGAACTGAGGGTCGCCCCTGCTCCTGTCCAGGCCCAGGCCCAGTTACCTGAGCACCTCCCAGAATCCATGGCCCTGTGGGGGTGCTGACTGCACGGTGCCCACCAGCACTGTGCGGGGGACCGAGCCTGCAGTCAACTCCCATTCCTGCCTGGGCCTGGGGAGGGAGCCCTGAAGCCCTGCCCTGCAGCCAGGCCAAGGGCCTCCAGCCTCTGACCAGTGTGCCTGGACAGGTGGACCCAAGGCCAGTGTGTTCGACCTGAAGGCCATCAGCCGCCTGCTCCTGCTGCCCGGCGTCTTGCCAGTGTTCCTCATCAAGGTGGTCTCTGGCTTCCCCTCAGGTCAGTCCAGACCTCCCCTCCCCAGGGCTGCCCAGGGCCTGGTGGGGCCAAGTCCCGGCCCTGGGGAAGGAAGCCCACGGTCGAGGGGCGGCCCCTCCCCCATGCTCCAGGTAGTCCTGGTCAGTCTCACCTGTCCCTGGAGGCCACAAGGCTCACGCAGGTGTCCCGCTCAGGAGAAGACGGCAAAACAGGTGTCTCCCTCACTTCCCTGCCCCCTGCAGACCCCAGCCCTGGAGGAACCAAGGAGGGGTCACCCGGGGCGGCGCAAGGCCCACAGGCCCCACCTCGCCCTCTCCGGCCGTACTGCACCAGGGTTTTCTGTACGTCTGGAGTGAGCAGGTGTTCCAGGGACTCCGTGTCCCAGTCACCTGGGAAATGACATGCAGCCCACGACCACTGCAGGGCCCGTAGGGCAGCACTGGTCACAGTTTACCCAGCCATGGTTGTGTCCAGTGGGGATCCTGTCACTCAGACACTCTGCCCAGTTCTAACGTGGGGTTTCTGAGTGACACCAGCTGCAGGGACAGTCACGGCTGAAGGTGGTGGGCCTCTCCTAAGCAGGAGCCCAGGGCTCGTGTCCCTGCCCCTGCCCAGGCCTGGCTGGGCCCTGCTGACCGCCCAGGGCCTGCCCCACCCACCCAGGGGCCATGCCTGGAGCCCAAGCCGCAGCTTCCGTGAAGGCCTTTGAGGGCTAGGGCTGGAGTCACGGTGAGGCTCGGGGCCAGATGCTCCACGTGGCCGCCCTGGCTCTGCCCGTCTAGAACCTCCCCACTCAGACTGCAGCTGGGCAGTGGGATCCCAGAAAGGGCCTTGGGTCCAGCTGGTGTCACGGGTCCCCACCTGGCCAGGCAGGCGCCCTCCCCGGGAGTCAGGGGGGAAGTGGACGCGGTGGCAAGGCTGTGGGCCTCACCTGGTGGGGCTTACCTGGGGGAGCAGCCTGGACATCAGCAGGGCCCTGTCCACCCGCTCCGCCAGGTCTCTTCATGATCATGTTCTCCATCATCTCCATGGACTTCTTCCAGCTGGGGCCTTCCCAGGCTGGCTACCTCATGTCCTTCTTTGGGGTCCTGCAGATGGTAAGTGGGGGCCCGTGCACAGTGTTGGGTGCCTCAGGAGGGGCCGCCTCCTGCTCTGAGCGCGTCTGCTCCTCCCCTCCCTCAAAGCTCTGCCCCCGCCGCTGCCCCCTCCCCCTGCTCCGAGGCTGGGCTGCACTCAGGCCCCGCAGGGCCAGCCCTGTGTGCCCACGGCCTGCCCACCCAGCCACCACCTGGGTCCTGACAAGAGGGGAAGCAGGGACATGTGCTCCTGTCTTGCAGCGTGTCGGGGTCCATGGGCCACTGAGTGGGCAGCAGACAGGGCGGGGAGGGACTGCAGCTCCCGGAGGTGGTCGTGGTGGGAGGTGGTGGGCTCTGGCTGGGCTGCGTGCTGCCCTGTGGCCCCCAGCTGCTCCTGATGGGTAAGTGAGGCTGACCGTGGTGCCCACCCCGCCGGGTCTGAGCATGGACTGAGGCGGAAAGCCCCCATGGCCACAAGAGCCCGGGACTCACCCGGCTGCTGGGCTGTCCTTGCAGGGTGCCACGCCGCTGCAGCACGAGGGTCATGAGGTGCCCCTAGCGCAGCTTGAGGCGGGGAACAGGCGTCTGTCAGCCCATGGCCATCCCTACCCAAGCCCAGCTCCCCCAACCCCGAACCTCCTGGGTATCTAACCAGACCCTGGGGAGTGGACACAGGTGGTGACAGGCCCCACACCCTCCCGGCCAGGGCCAGGGATGGCCTCCTGACAGCAGGCCCAGGGAGGGGCTATTCTGGGACTGGAGTGGGAGGGGGCGCTCGGCCTCTCCGGAAGCCACCTGCTCCGCCTCCAGGCCCAGGCTGGCCTGGCCCTGGTACTAAATTAGCCTCTCTCGGGAGGGGCTGGCCCTGCTGTGGGCGAGGAAGGCCCCTGCTCTGGGGCAGCCAGGAGGGCCGCTCTGGTGGAAGCCCAGCCTCAGGAGGCCGCCCCAGGAGCCTTGCCCCGAGGGACCTTCCCTCCTGCCTGGGGCAGCCTCCCTGGGGACAGACACTGGCAGCTGTGGCCAGCGCTGGGGCAGGGGCTGAGCGGGGCTGCAGTGAGTACACAGGGAGGACGGTGGCCTGGGTGGGGGCAGGGGTGGGGCAGGAGCCAGGCCTGAGGCAGGCGTGCAGGCCCCCGGCCCTGGCTGGGTGCTGAGGCCTGGGCCTGGTGTCTGCCGGGAGCCCCGAGGCCACCTTCTTGAGGCGTTCCCTGACCCCATCAGGGTAGGTGGGCATCCAGAGCCCCTGAGCTCCAACAGCTGGTCCTCTGCCTGTGGCTCCCTGCAGATCACGTCCACCCTAAGCTGCGGCCCAGAGGAGGCCCAGCGTCCCAGTGGGTGCTGCTTCCAGTGTGGGGGGGCTGGGCTGGGCACTGGAGGAGTGGCACCCACACACCCTGAGACGAGGCGTGGGTCGTGACCCTGACTAGCTTGCAGACCTCCATCCCTTAAAGACCCTTGGAGAGAGACCTCCCTGTGGCCCGGCCACCTCCCCCTGACCCACAGCTGCCCCCAGGCACTAGTCATTCGGAGAGGGCCGGGAGAGGATGCACAGAGCAACTGGGGTACCAGGTGGGACTGTCAGTGATGGGGAGCGAGGCGCCCCCACCCCACTGGGTGATACCCCAGGTCGTGGGTACAGAGAGGAGAGGGCATCAGAAGTGGCGCTGCTCTAGGGAGGCGGTGGGGGGGGGCTGTGTGGGAGCACCCCAAAAAGTGAGGGGCCTCAGGACATGTGGGTGTCTGTAGAGCAAGGCCTAGGGAGCCAGCCAGAGAGGACGCTCACGGCGGAGCGTGGTGTGCCAGTCCGCGTGCAGGAGGGACTCCTGTGCTTCGGCCACTGTGTGGAGGAGGGTGAGCACCCCAGCAGAGATGCGTTGGGGTCAGGCGACCATCTGGGGTCATGTGGACAGGCGGATGGGTCAGCTAGCAGCTGGGAGGGTGAGGAAAAGGGAGTCCAGCTCTGGTGACACTCTGAAGGTCCTTCGGAGGCCCTGGAGATGGGCCCTTGGGCTTGCTGAGGGTTTGGGTGGGTCTGGGTGCTGCCGGGAGAGGCCTCTACCTGGTGGGCCGCGCCTGGTGCTGAGGTCTGACTGACGCGCGCCCAGTAGGTCTTCCTGTGAAAACTAAGGGAACCTAAGGCTGAAAGTAGATTGAGGGACGTCGGCAGCTCCGCCGGAAGCAGTGAGCCCTGCCAGGCAGAGGCGGGCTCCCCAGGCTGGGCCGGCCCCACCGCCCAGGCCCTCCTGGCCCCTGCTGCCCCTGCAGCCCCATGCCTGCCGCCACCCTCCCCTCCCGGCCTCGCCCGGCACTTCCTGCAGGTGAGGGAGCGAGGTGGCCAGATAGGCAGCCGTGCCCTGGCTGGGAGTGGCCTGCAGGCTGCCCTGGTGTCCCCGGTGTCCCTCCCTGGGGCAAGCTTTCCTTCCATCCCAGCAGGAGCCCATCTCCCCTTCAGATGGTGAGGGGCCATTTCTGAGAATGGTGCCCAGCCAGCCTGGGGGGCCCTGACGCGAGACTTAGGCCACAGTCCAGATCCTCTGGCCCTCTCCCATGTCCGCCTCTACCCCCACCCTGCCTAGGTGGTCCAGGGCCTGGTCATCGGGCGGCTAAGCAGTCACTTCTCCGAGGAAGCCCTGCTCCGGGCCAGCGTGCTGGTCTTCATGGTGGTGGGACTGGCCATGGTAAGAGTGCCCACTTTGGATCTCCCCACAAAATAGGGGGTCCCAGGCCAATTCTCTGCCCCTCTGCACCTGGGCAAGGCCCCTCCTGGTGCCCTGTCTGTGCCCGAGCCCCCGGGTCTACCTCCAGCCACGTCACGCCGGCCCTCTGGCCCCCTCTTCCCCAGCCCAGCTCTAGGGGGCAGCAGTCAGGGCGGAGAGAGAGGAGCAGGTGCGTCCTCAGCGAGGGCCCACCTGCCCTGTGCAGCCCCTGCTCAGTGTGACCCTGACCATTGCCCCTGCTAGGCGCTGATGTCCACTGTCCTCCACTTCTGCTTCCTGGTGCCTGGCCTGGTCTTCAGCCTCTGCACCCTCAACGTGGTCACCGACAGCATGCTGACCAAGGCTGTCTCGGCCTCAGACACAGGTGATGCTGCATGGGGCGGGTGCGGGGGGCCAGCTGGGGAAGGGCGGGCAGGCCCTCCTCCCTGGGAGGCTGCTGAGCTGCCTAGTGGGTGGGCAGCGGACCAGGCAGCCTGGGACCTGAGGGGGTGGCAGCAAGAGGGATCAGGTGAGAATCTTGCCCACACCCAGCCCTGCACCGGGCCCTGCTGACCAGCCCGGGCCCAGCTGGGCGCGTGGGGGACGGCCTGGCTCAGCCCGGCTCAGACACGGCAGGATCACACTGAAGGAGGCGGGTGGCTGCACTCCAGGCAGGGCGTGTGCGGAGGTGTGGACCCAAAGGCCCTGCCAGCCCGTCAGGAGGCCCGCCTGGGGACGGAAATGGGGGGGCAGGGGAGCAGAGCACAGGAGGGCCTGGCCGCCCTCCCTGGACAGGCTTCCTGAGTGGGCACAGCTAGTGAACCCAGGACTCTCCCCGGCCCGTCTGGACCCAGCTGTCCTTCTGGAGGCCAGGAGTCCTGTGCCAGGCTTGGCCCTGCCCTGAGCTGGCACAGAGCAGGCACACGCTGGCTGGTTCAGGGTGCTCCTGTGAGCTGGCTGTGCTAGGCTTGGGCTCCTTCCAGGCATTCCCGGTCGCAGGGCCAGAAAGCTTGAGGGCTGGACTGGCCTTCAGCTGACCAACTGCCCAAGAAGGGAAGACAGGGGCAGCCCTCTTCTCCTGGCCTCCTGGGCCTCCAAGCCCTTCCAGGCCTGTGAAGCCATGGTGCTAGGAGAGCCGGTCTCCAAACAGCGGGACCAGGAGGGCTTCCTGGAGGAGGCGGCCATTGGAGAGGCACAAAGGAGAAGGTGACTAAGGCCTGCAGAGAGGAGGGCAGGGCCTGGAAGGGAGGAGCAGGCCAGGCCACCAGGGCCACGTCATGCCAGCAACACCACCCTTTGGCTTGGAAGGAGTAGGACCAGGCCCAGCAGCAGCCTGGGAACTCAGCCGCAGGGAGGCGGTAATTGCCCTGGTGTCTGGGCGTCGTGGGCAGTGGGAGAGGGCACTCTGACATTTCCCCATGCCAGGCCCAGGGCGAGGGAGGGGCCTCCACAGGCCCTTATCCCCGCTGAACTCCAAGGGGCCTGGGTTCAGAAGCCCAGGGCCAGAGCCCCTCTGGGCAGTGGGGAGCGGACGTACCACCCCTGGGACTGGGACCCGGGACCCTGCAGGCCTGGGAGGGGAGTTTCGGGGGCCGAATGCTGTCGGAGGGTGGACAGCAGCCATCCTAGGCATGTCCACACTGGGACAGCGCCCAGAGGGCGTGGAGACCTGGCAACAGGTGAAAGAGCTGGCTGCTCAGGTGGGGGCTCGGGCAGCGGGGAGCCAGAAGGGTGCTCATTGTCCCTGGGTCCTGCTGTACTCCCTGAAGTCCCTCCCCTGCCCCAAGGGGAGTCCACAGGGTGTCTAGGAGATTCCTGGGGGCGGACAGTGGGAGAAGAGGCAGGTCAGGAGGGGCTGTGGGATGGCACTGGGGTGTTGTGCCCACCCAGAACCCTGGCCCGAGCCCCATGGTGTCTTAGAAGACCCTGCCCAGCCAGCCCACTCAGCCCACTCCAGCCACCAGTGGGCCTGGCCCGGCAGCCCAGGCCCTGGGAAGGAGCGGTGAGAGAGCTCCCGGATGTTCTGGGCGGGGGTGGCCAGGTGCAGATGCCATCCCCCTGGGCAGGCCTGGGGGGTGGAGCCTGCACCTGACCTGGGGCCCATCCTCAGCTCCTCCCGCACCAGGGAACTTTCTCGAGTAGAGAAGACTCAGCCCCATATCTGGGGAGGCGCCTGTGAGGCCCCTGGGGTCCACAGGCCCGTGGGTGGAGGTGAGGAGCAGGTGGAGGCCCCGGGTGGGGGCGCAGGGCGGGTGATATGGGGTAGCCCAGGCCTCCTGTGCTGCGTGGAGACTGGCTGGGCCTGGAGCTAGGAGTGTCTGGGGACAGGAGTGGGCTGTGCCCAGGCAGTGATGTGCCTGTCCAGGGACCTGCTCAGGGCGTGACGGCTGTCTCCTCTTTCCCCAGGGACCATGCTGGGCCTCTGTGCCTCTGTGCAGCCACTGACCCGCACCCTGGGGCCCACTCTGGGTGGCCTCCTGTACCGCAGCTTTGGAGTCCCCATCTTTGGCCATGTGCAGTTTGCTGTCAACTTCTTCCTCCTCCTGGTCCTCTGGAGGAAGCCCATGACACACAAAAGGGACAAAGCCTGGTGACCAGCCCCGGCAATAAACTTTCCTGGGACCTCCTTATGGCCTGATTCCTGTGGGCTCCCGCCTGCGTCTGTCAGCGGAAGTGGGGGGCGAGCAAGGGAGCTTCAGAGGCCGAAATGCTGCCCAGGGGAGGGGCCTGCAGCTGACCCCCGAGTTCCAGGCACAGGATAACCCCAGTTCCTCCCAGGGCATTCGTCCAGCCATGGAGTCCACCAGCACAGCCGGTGGGGAATGCCCTGCTGCCGCTCAGCCGGCTCTCATTTCCCAGAGGCAGGGAGCTCTCTGCCCACCCGGCCTGCAGTGTAGCACCAGGAGCTCAAGTGAGTGGGCTTAGAGGGAAGAATGCCAGGCACAGAGGTGCACATCTGTCCCGGTGGCTTGGGAGGCTGAAGCAGGAGGATCACAAGGTCGAGGCCAGCCTCAGCAACTTAGTGAGGCCCTAAGCAACTTACTGAGACGCTCTCTCAAAAATAAAAATGGTTGGAGATGCAGCTCAGGGTTAAAGCACCCACAGGTTCCATCCGTTGTACCAAAAAAACAAAAAACCCACACACCTAATTTTCCGGAGCAGTGCACTTGGACAGAAGTAACTACATGCAACCTGTAGAACAGGGGTACTTGGGGGTATTTGAGTACATACAGTAGGCAAAAAAATTAAAAAAAACAAAAGAAAAGATCAAGGAAACAAGTCTTGGAAAGGATATGTGTTAGGGAGCCCCCAGTGGTCTCCCAATTCCCCCAGCTCCGGAACTGCACCACAGACGCTGGGCTAGCCCATCTCCCCAAGACCCCCACTGGGGGGCGTTCCTGGCCACTTGCCCTAGGCCAGGAGGGAGAGACCAAGGGAACAGCACCCCCACTCTCACCACCTGCCCCACACCTCCTGGGATAACAGACATTGGTGTGGGGAGGCCAGCGCTGCTGTGGAGACCAGTTGACCAATTTGAAGACCACCACCAGGACAGGAGACTGAGATGCTACTGAGACCATACAGGCCCACTGTCCCACAGGCTTTTGAAAAAAAAAAGCCATTAAAACCTGAAAACCCGAACCTCAGAATTCCAAAGTCCCCACACTGGGAGCGCCCTCAGGGAGATCACCTCAGATCACCCACTCCCAGCTGGACCCCGTGCCTGCCTGAACCCTGCCCCGCACAGGGCTCACCTCCTGAGCTTGGTCACTCCTCCAGGTGAGGCTGTGTGGGAGACATCTTGGGGGGCTGGGACACAGTCATTGTGAGGTCCCTGTGCTCTTGTTAGCCCTTTGGAACTCCTCCCAAAGACATACTCAGGAGAAAATTCCTCACAAGGAATAATAATTTCCTCTCTGGAGCCAGCACCCAAGACTCTTGCAGGCCACTCAGCAAACGGACAGCCCCTCCCTAGTTCTGGTCCCCTGAGAAGCCTGAGACCCTCCCCACATGGAGGGTCAGCGGCAGGCATTAGGGCTCAGTTCTGGTCCTCCACTCCCTCACCCTGCCCTTCACCAGGCAGCCCCCCAGCCTGGGAACAGCTGGCGTCTCTTCCCTCTTCCTCTACCCCTCGATCTTACGGGGAGGTGACCCACTTCCTGTGCCCTGCCGGCCAGGGGCCAGGTGGCACCAATTCTCTGCGTCTATTTCATAGGGGACACAGCCAGGTGCAGAGGGAGGAGTTACAGCCCAACAGGTATCCCTGGGAGTGGGCTCTCAGGGCTCCCACCCAAGTCAGTCCTGGGCCAGCCTGCCCCACCTCAGAGATGGCCTGGGAACACGATCCCCACCTGCTGGCCCCATGTCTCAGGCACTGGCCAGGAGGACTGGCAGCTGGACTCTAGAGCCATCATGGTCGGGCCCAGGGTGGGGTCAAGAGGAGTGCATTGGGGCAGGCAGCCAGAAGGCCTTCCTGTTGGCTGGCCACTGGACAGGTGGTGTGTGGGCAAGAGGAGGCAGTTGAGGACAGCCGCCCCTCCCTGGACAGCAGCAGCTCAGGTCTGGGGGAGGTGCACTGGCTTTGGGGACAGGCAGTGAGTGGACTCCCACAGCAGGCATAGCCACCAGTCTTATCCTCACACCACACCCAGGAGTAGAGGGTAGCCAGGGCCACACCCAAGGCATTTCCTGGCCTCTGGGGAGGCTTTGGACCCCACCCAGCAATGACAATGTTCATTCAAAGCTACTTTCCTGTCTTCTGGCTGGCCAGGGCCGGGACTGCAGCCCTTCCCTCCACCCTCCCAGCAGGAACGTGCCCACGACTGGCTGGTAGAAAAAGAATAAGTCATGTCATTTATTTGGAATGGGCACTTGGTTGCAAAAACAAAATATTAAAGACAGAACGTTTGACAACAAATAACATCAAAATAAATAGATAGTCCAATAAGTTAATGCGCCCGCGCAGCGGGGCGAGGTTCCGCACGCACGGGAACGTCCTCCTCTATGGGGCAGGAAAGCGGCGCCTTGTCCTCGCGTGGTCAGCGGGTGTACCGCCCGCCCGAGCTCCCGCCGTCCCGGGCACCCCTTGGGCTCCTGCCCAACACGGCCATGCGGCCGGTTCGGCCAGACGGGTCCGGTGTGGCTCTGTGGGGAGAGGGCTGGGTCAGGCAGGCGTGCCAGAACGAGTCGGGGCGCAGCTTGTGGGTCCCCGAGATCCTGACGCGAGTGGGGCAAGGGACGGCTCCTGCCGCGCACCCGAGACGCCGTGGTTGTGCGGTGCCAGGTCCCCGAAGTAGCAAAACCTCCCTCCGGAATCGGAAGTTGGAGTTTTCCCAAGGGCGCGGGTCTCCGGCTGAGGTCAGGGCCCCCACCCCGAGGGCTCCCCGGAGACCCCGGCCCGACGCCGCCCGGGACGCGCGGGCGACACTCACCGCGGCGCGGGCTCAGGGCGCACGGGCCGAGCCGGGCTCGGGCTGCGCGGCGGGCGCGGCGCGCTCCTGGCGGCTGCGGAAGTCCTCCAGGGCGCGGCGGTTCTGGAAGTCGATAAGCGCCAGAGTGATGGCCGCGTTCCAGCAGCTCTCGCCGGCGCAGCGGAAGTCGATCTCCTTGCGGTCGGTGGTGACGATGGTGAAGTAGACGTACTTGCCCGTGCGCTCCACGCAGTCCACCTTGAGGATGGAGTGGAAGCGCAGCTCCTTGGGGCGCGCGCCGGGCCCGGCGGGGAAGAGGCGCAGGCGGTCGGGGGTGAGCACGCCGCGCTTCTTCTTCCACAGCTGGAACAGGCTGTCGCTGCGCTTCTCCAGCTCGCCCTCGCGCAGCACCTCGCCGGGGGTCTTCATGTCGGGCGAGCGCTCGGGCGGTGGCGGCGCCGGCTGTGCGCCTCGCGGCCCGGCGCGGCGCTTATGTAGGCCCCGCCCCGCGGCCGGCCCCGCCCCGCGTCACGCCCCCGCCGGCCACGCCCTGGGCCCACCCCGCCGGCCTTCCGGGGCTGGCCTCCGCGTCCCTGCCCCAGCCTCTCCTGCTCCTGACGTCCCAGCTGCCCGGCCCGGTAGGGTGACTCGCGATCTCCACCCCACCCGGGCGCCGGCCCCGCGGAGGAATGCGCTGCAGCCGGCCGTGCCCGCGGTGACTCACCGCCGGGAAGCGCCCGCGGGCCCTGGACTAGTCCGGGAAGGGGGACAGTAGGCCTGGGACCCGTTCGCCCAGGCGACCCGAGATCTGGCCCTGCCGTTCCAGAGCTCTGGGTCGCGGCGCCTCTCGGGGTCGCTTTCGGGGTCACCCCAGACGCTCTCCAAAAATGGCCCTGCCCCAGCAGGCCTTATTGACCATCTTGGCACCCAGGGACTGCGCTTGGACTTCCCCCTGAGCCTGTTTCCCTTCTGTCAAATGGGGACAGTGACCGTTATTAGCTCAGGCAGCACATGGGAAGGGTTCAGCAACCGGCAGGAGGAAGGCATTTACCCTCCTCCGTGGGCCCGTGTGTGTCCCCAGCTGGGAGAGGACTCTGGCAGGGATGATGCAGCCCAGACCGGAGAGAGGCCAGGGGGGTATAGGGGGTGGCGGCCAGCAGGGATATGCCCACGGGACCAGCCTGACCGCCAGGGGCCACGGGGGCGGCTGCGTCATCGCCTCCCAGCCGGGCAGCCAGGCTGTCATTTATCGTCTTCCTTTAAAGGGCTTAATAGGAGCAGGAAGCCAAGGCCAGCTCCCGGTTCCCAGGGGTGGGGGTGGGGGTGCCAGGCTGTTCCAGGGCCCCCACCAGGGGCAGTCCTGGCAGGGGTGCTGCCCGGAAGTCCCACACTGAGGCTGGGAACAGCCTCCCCAGCTTCCTCCTCTGCAAGACTGGCAAAAGTGAAAGGCCGGCCCTTGGTTCAGGACACTACAAAGTTCAGAAGTGATAACAGAGCACACAACCAAGTTCCTGGACCCACCCTGCCCCACCCTGCGTGTCCTGGACAAGCCCCTTAACCTCCCAGAGCACAGTCCAGGATCGGGCCCTCAGGGTCACTTTGAGGAGTTAAAGGAGCTGGGCAGGCACAGAGGGCCAGGAGCATGGCCAGGTGGGGTGGGTGTGGACCCAGAGTGGGGCGCCCAGGATTCTGGCCTGTGGAGAACATCAGCATAAGGACTCGTGGCCAGGCATCTGGTCCTGCCTGTGACCTGTGGGGTGAGCAGGCCAGAGGGGTGAGTGAGTAGAGATTCCCCCGCAGGACCCTCCATTAATAGGGAGTGAGCTCCCCATCCCTGCAGGCATCCCGGCTGACTGGTCAGCCGCAGGTGGGCGGGGGTAACACAGGATCATGCTAGGGGAGACCTCAGGAGGCTGTGGACTCTCCCTGGGCCCTCCCCCAGCAGCCTGGTCACTGTCCTGCTCTGTCCTGTGCAGGTCGTGGGCTGCGAGCAGACAGGCTGGGCAAGAGTCTCTGGGAAGTGGGAGGTAGGGGAAGGGACGAGAGGCAGAGTCACTGCAAGCCCACAGGTGCCCAGTGCCCTGCCTGGAACCCCCAGACCCAACAGAGCCCCCCAGCTCACCTCCCCCTCCCAGAACCAGCCAGTGGAGCCTCGGCCCTGGGCCCCCCAGGCACCTGGCATTGCTTGAGCACCTACGGGCCTGGCTGGTGCTGGGACCCCAGAGGAGAGGGGAGGGGAGACCCACTTCACTGCAGGTGCCAGCAGGGGCATGGCACACATGGGAACAGGTGGCAGGGGACCATGGGACGGAGAGGACAGCTTGGAGGACTCTGCTGGAAGTCCTGAGGAGACCCCAAAGGCCAGGTGGTACCAGTGTGCTGGGCACGATTCCCAGCCGCCACCCACTAGCCAGGGAACACCTGAAGTGGGTGTTCTACCCTCTAGGTGAAAAAGCCAGGCTGGGGAGACGCTGGGGCCCCAGGAGGCCAGTGCGAGAAGCCGCCCTGCTTGCTGCGGGCCCCTGCTCCTCTCGCCCGAGCCCTGCACTCTCAGGGAACCTCACCCCCACTGGACAGGGACCAGCGTGGGGCAGGGCGTGAGGCCTGGTGGGGGCCTCTCCGGGCTTCCTGCCAGCCCAGCCCAGGCCCCTCGGCTCTCTGCACAGTCCAGACCAGGTAGGGTGTGTCGCTCCTGATGGACTCGGGGCAGGCCGAGGCCGGGCCCACCGTCAACAGCCCCACCCAGAAGCCCGAGGACCCCCACTGCTGATGACCTGGGCTCCTGCCTGGCCAAAGCCCTCTGCTTAGGACCTTGGGAGCTGCTGCCAACCTCCACCTCAGTGACACCCTGGGAGCAGTTACCCCCTTACAAATGCTCAAACAGGAGCAGCAGCATGCACGGTCACACTGCCACCAGGCCCCGTCCCATGCCCCAGGTGGGCCACCTCAGGGCCCTCTCTGGAGCATGGGGACTGTGGACCCTGTTTCTCAGGCTTTTGGGGATAGGGATGCGGAGGGGGCAAAGCTCCGTGTAGGAACCCGAGTGAGGACCTTGGGAGCCTCGCAGGCTGTTTGACAGGCCAGAGCCCAGAGGTCCTTCAGTAGTTGGAGACCAGGACCCACCAACTTCCTGCTGGCCACAGGGCCCTGGTGTGGATCTGGGCTGCCTCCCGGAAGCTGTGTCTGCCAGGGCTCTAGGCCAGGCAGGTGCTGGAGAGGGAGATGTGTACTCAGGAGTGGTACTCAGAGAGGTGAAGCAACCCAGTCAGGACCACACAGCATTCCGAGGCCCGTTCTGCGCCCCCTGCAGTCTCCTGCCCCTGTGGCTGAGACCTGGACGGGCCGTGCTGGCTCTGCCTCACTTGGTGGGGTCAGGCGGCGTCAGTCCCAGCCAAGTTTACTAATATCTATCTGAGGGCTGCATCCGGGATTCCCAGAGCCTGGGCAGAGGGCCTCCACCACAGGCAGCGGCAGGTCAGACTGGGTCCCCAAACATCCGGCCTGGACACTCACTGTCCTGCCCAGCTCCCTGGCCCCTTGGTGCTGGAGCCCAGCAGTGGGCGGAATGGGGACACCTCTTTGAAACTCCCGAGTGAGGTCACTTCCCCGTGGTGACGAGACCAGCCCTCAGGCACTCCCCAACCAGCAGGGCAGTCTGGGGCCTGTGAGGAAGCTGTGTGTCATGGTGCTGGGGCGGGATTCCACCTCTTCCTGTGGGCGGCTTGAGGAAAGTCTCCTGTTCCCCTGCTGCCAGGACCCCTGCTCTCCTCCTCCTCCTCCAGGAAGTCTCCTGGGATTGCCAGGGCACCCTGCGTCTACTGCTCGGGCCCAGCTGCTCACACAGGAACCTGGGGGCCGGAGTCATGTGGCCCAAGCCAGGGACTGTGACTCAGCCCTCCCTGGGCCTCTCCTCCCAGCCGCAGCCTGAGGAAAGTGAGAGGCCCAGGGCGGGAGGCGGGTAGGCCTGCCCCACCTGGTTTCAGTCACCGGGGCTAGGCCCCGGGGGTGACTCCCATCTCGGGCTCCCTGAGCCCCCTGCCTGGAGCCTTGAAGCACAGGTGCCACCTCACCAGGTCTTGAGGACCCAGTGACAAACAGCGCTGCTGCCCAGGACACCTCCCCTCCTTGGCATAAGGGTGAGCCCTCTTCATGCCTCACCACCCTGCCAGGAAGGATCCCAGGAGGCCCGGTCCACCAGCCTGGCCCTCTCTACCCACTGCTCACCAAAATGGCCCATCTGCCCCAGTGACCCCAGCCCCCTCTCCTGCCGGGATCCAAACTTGCTGAGGTGGGGGCTGGGTGCAATGCCAAGAGGGAGCAGCTGGGGTGTGGGCAGTGGGCCCCTGGGCCTCCCCCTGTGGGTCCATCTGCCCCCACCCCCCAACCTGTTTGGCTCTGAGTCCTGCTGGGGAGGGACATCTGAGGAGCGCTGGGACAGGCGGTGGGAGTGTCCTGGAGCCCCCTCCCGACAGAGGATCGACCGCCTTGTGTGCTCCAGAGAGCAGCCCTGGCGGTCCAGGGGGGCCCCAGCTGAGGGGTACTGCAGGGCAGGGCAGGGCCGGCACCTCTGCCCAGCTGGGGTGGAGTCACCTGACAGCTGGACAGGATGGGGACCCTCCAGGGTTAGGGGAGAAGGGTCCTGTCTGACACCTGTGTCACCCACAGAATGGGGAGGAGCAGCCAGCTGACGAGCAGGGGACCCTGGAGAGAACTGAATGGATGAACAAAGCAGGAAGGGACTGAGGTGGCCCCCATCCTGGAGGGTGGCCAGTCCCCAGAGGCTCCTCAGGCACAGAGACCGTGTCTGCTCGCGGCCCGCCCTGCCCGGCTCCTCCTTTGGCAGGTGGGGGACAGGCCTCCATGTGAGTTTCCCGTGAGTTCTTCCCTACTGTAAAGAATGACCAGGGGCTGGGCTGGGGCTCAGTGGTAAGGCTCTCACCCAGCAGGGGCAGAGCCCTGGTTCCACCCCTGGCACCCCAAAAAAACACTTAATGTTAAGTCAAGGTATTGTGTGCAACTACAACCAAAAAGTAAATACTAAAAAAAGAATTACCAAAATCAGTTACCAGTTGTAGACACAAAAAGGAGGAAAAAAGGCTAAAACCTCATTTGTCCCCACCAAGGACGACGTGGCCTTTGATCCTTTTAAAAAATATGGACAGGCCTGGTTTTTGCAGTGGCTGTCAGCACACCTACCTGGGGCTGAGGCGGGAGGACCACAGGCCAAGGCCACCCGGGGCAACTCGGTGAGACCCTGTCTAAAGTAAAACTACGTGCACCTGCGTCTCCTGGTACATTTAACAGGACTGCCGCGTGGTCACAGAACTGAAAGCAGGGACGGAGGGGGCGGAGGACAGACAGGGAGGTTTCCACCTGGGAAGGAAGGGCGCGCTGACACACTGCAGCCAGGCGGGCGGCCACCATGCTGATAAGCCAGTCACAAAGGGCAGACACGGGGCCATCTGTTCCACGTGGCCTGAGAGCGATCAGAGCGACACGGGAGCCTGGGCCCGGGAGCCGGTGTGGGCGAGGAGGAAGCTGCGGAGGTGGAGGTGTGACACCGCACACCTAGAGAGTGTGCCCGGCGCCGGCTGCTAGCGGTGGTCAGGAGGCAAGCCGTGCAGTGCCACCCGCAGCGTCATGGGGTCAGCTTAACCACTGAGTTCCACGCTCAGCCCTTTCTATTTTTTGTTCTAGGACAGGACCTCACTAGGTCGCTGAGGCTGGCCTGGAGCTTGCCATCGTCCTGCCTTAGCCTCTAGGGTCGCTGGTGGACGGTGTATGCCACCACTCCCAGCTTCCTTGGGGCTTTCTGTGCCTATGCCTCCAGATATGCATGGCCTGTTCCCTGACGGTCATTTCTCCTTTCCTATCAGCCCATCATGAGCTGAATGGTGGCCCCCAAATCACATGTTCATGTCCCAATCCCCAGAATATGTTAGTGTGACCTTTAGGAAGGAGATGTGAGTGAGTTATTACCTGGTTGGCCCTAAATGCCATCTCAAGTGTCCTCTAAGAGAAGCGTGAGGAGGAGAGTGCCCACAGGGAAGGCCATGTGAAGACAGAGGCAGAGATGGAGTGGCCTGGAGCCCGGTGGCCTTCAGAGTGCAGCCCCGGCACACCCTGACCTCCCACCTGGCCTGGTTGGGGTCCTTCTTCAGCAGCCCAGGGGGTGGGGCTGGAGCCAGGCTCAGGTCGGGATGGATGTGTGGGTACCGGAGGCTGCAGCTGGTGAGGCCAGGAAAGGCCCCACGGCAGAGGAGATCCGAGGAGCCTGAAACAGACTGGATCTGGGGGCCCCTCGAGACCAGGAACACCTTCCTCGGGCTGAGAGCAGAGGCTGTCGGTAGCACCCCCTAACGAAGCTGAGGGTGGGCAAGGAGGGTGCCCGTAAGGCTGATGGGCGCCAGCTCCCTCCTGGCTGGCTGGCCCAGGCTCCTCTGCTTCCCCACTTTGCCCCCTTTCCAGGCCGGCTACATTTGCAGACCGACAGCGCCCAGCTCTGGTTTCCGAGCCTTAACAGCTGTGTGTGTGTGTGGGGGGGGGGGGGGCAGAGGAGAAACACTGGCTGCGTCTCCCAGTTTCATCAAACTGCATGAAGTTCTTGTCCTTCTCCCCTTCCTGCCCACTCCTTATGTGGTGGGCAGGGGAATCTGGCCAGCTGGGACCCAGGCAGCATCCCTGGGCTAGGCTGCCTTCACTAGCTGACCTTCCCCGGCCAGGTCTGGACAAGGACAGAAACACCTCCAGGTCCAGGCAGACAGCCAGAGGCCGGGTTCCCTGGATCAGCTGGCCCAGAGTGGACATGGCACTGTGGGGGACAGAGATGCCCAACAGCTCTGGCATCTAAGTCGTGGACTGTGAGGGCGGAGGCGGACTCTGACCCAGGAGGCCAGGGAGGAGCAGGCTTGGGCACATTCCTGTGTCCCTGGGGAGGCGCCGGCAGGGGTGCCTTCCCCGGCTGCCCCTACTGCCTCTCTTGGGAACACAATGACCCCCGGCCCAGCCCATGACCCAGGTTACCTTGCCCCTCAAGTTCCCCTTTCCTGACACCTGGGGACCAGGACATGAGCATCTCTTCTGCATCCCACCCCTCCTCTACACAGTGGGGGCTCTCAGAGGGCCCCTCACTGACCCCAGCCCCTCTCTAGCCTTTTGCTGAATGCACTGAGGGCCCCTTTGTCCCCAGCTCTGCCTCTGAGGTGACCCCAAGAACAGGGCCTGGAGTGCACTCACAGCTGCCCTCCCCTCCCTCCCTGCAGAGCGGGAACAGGGCAGGGGGAGCCCTGAAGCCTCCTCTGGGCCCCTGCACAGTGCTCTCCCGGCTCGCCAGGGCCAAGGGCCCAACCTTCAGCCAGACTGGGAGGGCAGCTGGGGCAGCCCTGACCCTACCAGGGGTCTCCCCACTTCTTGGAGGCAGACGCTGGGGTCTGAGAGTACCAGACTCCTAGGAGCCCAGGAATGCCTGCTCCGGGCACCTGTGCTGGGTTGTCATGGAAAGTTACATCCGGCTACCGCCCTCCCAGAGTGTTGAGTCAGCACGGACCAGGTGGTGACTGGCCACAGTGGTGACAGCCTGGGTCTGCAGGCGGGGCTCTGCTTGGGCACACAGAGGTGGCTCGGTCTCAGTAGGCGGCCGAGGAGGCGGAGAAAGGGCTCCAGGTTCTCCAGCCTGTGAACCCTGGGACAAGCCTCTGAGTCTGACTCTCACAAAGTGCCAGGGAAAGGCGCTCAGCAGGTCCGCCAGGGCTCCTGGGGCCTGCCACGAGGTGCCCCAGGCAGGGAGGGGGGTGTCTGCCTCCAGAGGTGCTGGCAGCTGGGAAGGGCCTGCAGAGGGCAGAGTCCACCCAGTGGGCAGCGGGTGGCCCTGCAGGCAGGGAGCCAAGGACGCCCGTAACGGGGATGTGTCCTCTGGCAATGTGAGGCCCAATGAGGGGTCCGCACCTTCTCTAGGAGAGCTCCCTCCAGGTGTTGGGGCTAGAGGCAGAAGGCAGAGATGGCCATGTCTCCCACCGCCTGTCCCAGCGCTCCCCTGAACCCCTCCTCCCCAGCAGGACTCAGAGCCAAACAGGTTGGGGGGTGGGGGCAGATGGACCCACTGCGGGAGGCCCAGGGGCCCACCACCCACACCCCAGCTGCTCCCTCTTGGCACTGCACCCAACTCCCACCTCAGAGCAACTCCAGATCCCGGCAGGAGAGGGGGCTGGGGTCACTGGGGCCAGATCTGGCCATTCTGGTGAGCAATGGGTAGCAGAGGGCCAGGCTGGTGGACTTGGTCTCCTGGGATCCTTTCTTTGGGCATGGGATGCCAGGAGCTGCAGGGGAGGTCAGGGGTCAGGCCTCTGCGGGACCCCTGCCCTAGGTAAACAGGTGGCAGCCCATACAGCAGACAGGCCACAGGGCAGGCTGACTTCATAGACACACCTTCACTGAGCCCCTTCTGAGTGTCTCTGCTGACTGGGGGCACCCACGTCCCCATTGCTCAGTGCTCCCCAGCCCTGCCCAGCTACAGGCCGTTCCCATGGACTCCCTGCCCCGAGCTGGTCCGACCAGAGGCTGTGTGGAAGCTCTAGTGCGGTGCTCAGCTGGGGTCTGAAGTGCCTCATTGGTTGCACCTGTGACACAGGAGACCCAGGCCTGAGGGACACAGCTCCCCAGGGGGTGGCTGCTAGGGGCAAGCATGTGGGGATAGACTGGAGCAGCTCCCAGTGTCCTGGGAAGGAAGGCCCTTGGAAAGAGCACTGTGCCAGCCTGGGCTGGGGACGTCCTCAAGAGAAGTTGGGCGGGCAGGCTCTGCAGAACCCCAGCAGAGCCTGGGGCCACCCTGGGGTTGGCCAGGACAGACAGGCCGAGGTGGAGGTCCTGAGCAGTGGGGCTGGACCCCAGGACCGGGGAGGAGGTACTGGCCTCCCGGGTACCTCTGACTGGATCCAGCACCTGGCGGGTGGGCTTGTGGTGACGACTATGCTACATGCAACCAGGTCTTGGAGCACACCTAGGTTGGTGCTACCTGGGGCCTTCCTGTGACCCTTGGGAGCAGGCAGGATGTATACAGCTGGGTGGGAACCGGGTCCCAAGTTTAGACCACGTGGCGTCCTGGGGTCTCCAGAGGGGCCTCCCATGTGAGGGAACTGCTCTTGGAAACACTTGGGCACAGTGATCCCAGGCCCCTGATTCCGTGGTGGACAGCCAGCCAACCACAATGCAGGAACCCAGCTTGCACAGCACACCCAGGTGGGCTGGGGGCCCTGCAGGGGATGCCAGGAGCTGCAGGGGAGGTCAGGGGTCAGCGTTGATTAGGGAAAATAAACGCACACACCTCTAGGCCATCACATAGGGCTTCTTGACTGGTAGCCACAGGCAAGCAGTTCACAGCAGGGACAGCAGCAAGGGCCACCCCAGAAGGAGTTCCCTCGCTGCCTGCCCTCTCCCCAGTTCCCTCCCGTCCCATCCTCCTGATGCATTTCAGAGAGGGCTCTACAGCAGCACCCGGGACACCAGGATATCACGGAACCCAGCTGGCCTGCTGCTAGGGCATGCCACGCAGGAGGCCCCCGTCTGCTTCAATCTGCCTGACCCCCACCAGGTGGCCCGTCCTCATGTGCAGACCCTCATGGACATGCGGCTCCACCAGTACCCGACACCCTGCTACTTACCACCAGCCCGAGGCAGCCTCTCCCCAACTCCCCCTGCCCCCACCGTGAGGCTGAGTGTCCCCTGAGAGTTGAGTGTGGCCAGTGGATGACAATGTCCAGGAGCTGGAGGGGCCAGGCTTGCAGAGTAGCCCTCAGCACAGCTGTGGCCAGCCGGGCCACTGAGGCTTCCTCCCTAGCGCTGCAACCATTCCTATGACAGTCACCCAGGCGCAGCACCCTGCGCAGTGACTTCTGTTCTTGAAATGACTTGTGAGCCACATACTCACAAGCAGGCTCTGGAAACCCGACCTCTCTGGGCCACCAGGGAGTATGGGCAACACCCCGAGGACCTTCCCAAGGGCACTCCAGCCATAGAGTAGAAGGGTCAGCGTGTAGGTCTGCCTTCTGGGACACTGCCCCTGTCCCACAGGCGGCCAGGTAAGGCCAAGCTGCCTCGAGTACTTCACAGGAGGGGGATGAGAAAGGGGTGCAGTGGGCACCCTGGCTCTCCCACGCCAGGGCATGCTGAAGGCAAGCCAGGGGCCAGCTGCAGGAGGCAGCAACCAGCTACCGTGGCCTCATCTGGGTTGGGGCCAGGATTCCCACCTGCTGGGCCGAACGCTTCCCCTCTCATTAGGGAGACATCTGAAGAGACCTAGAGAAAGCATCCAACACGGGCTTCAAGGGGAGGCTCCTGGACCCACAAGGCACAGCTCGTGGTAAAGCCTTTCCCACAGCAGCTAAAAAGCCTGCCAGGGCCCCAGGACTGCACCCAGCGAGATGGGCCTTGGGGGCAGGCGCAGGAGACGACAGGCCTGCTGGCCCACCACACAGGTGGGGCGCCGCAGGAGCAGCAAAGGAAGACTCCACACAGCATCGCCTCGTGTTTCACAACTTTAATAGAATATTCTAACTATTCTGTACAAATTGAAAACACCGTATTCAGGTACAAATGTGTTATCAGGTAAGGCTGCGCACTCTACACGCCTGGTCACGGCTGTCCCCGGCTGCCAGAGACCAGCACCACCACATACTTGGAAACCTCACACCAGCTGCTGACTGGTCAACCAGACCCAGGGCTTTAAGACAGGATGAGTGGTGGGGTGAGAGGTGGGGTTACTCAGAAAACAACACGTGACCTCCACTGTTGCCCTCTCCCCTCCAGAGGGGACGAGGACCCTGGCCCTCTGGCTGCCGCCGTCCCAACAGTAGGCCTGTGGGTCACAGGAGCAGCTCCTGCCCTCAGCAGAGCAGCAGGAAGCAGTGCTCCCACCAGCACACCCTCTGGCCCAGCCACCAGCCGGGTCTCACTATGGTAAGGATAAGTAACAGTGAGTTCAAAGTCCTCCAAGCATCAATGAATAAATAAATATGAGGATGGGCCCCTAAGCTCCTGCCTCAGAGGTGTGCACAACCCACCCGACCCCTAGAGACTACAACGCAAGAGAACACTCTAAGAACTGGGACGGCCGGCGCCAGGGCTGCAGCGGCTCTGAGCAGGCTTGTGGCAGCAACGGGGTGGGCTCCTCAAATCAGGGGGCCTGGGAGGCAGGCAGGCCCTCGCCCGGCTCCACCCACAGGGTCTATAGCCCCCGGGGTCCTGGAGTGCGCTGTCGCCACCGTACAAGTTAAGCAAAACAAGGAGGGAAAGGAAAAGTCAAGGTCATGCACTTGAAAGCGCGTTAGATGTCGTGAGCACTGTCCACCTGCTGCAGCAGGACCAGGCCCGTCCTGACAGCGGCCATGGGCGCCACCCGTGCCGCGGTCTCTCACTGCTGCTTGCACTCTGCTGGCTGGCTGGGCTCTTTCTGCAAGGAGAGGAGAGAGGACTTGGAGAGGCCAAAGCCACGTGGCTCGCTCACCAAGCGCCTCCAACCCACACGCGACCAAGACCCGGGAGCTCCCCACCTGACAAGAGGGCTGCTGCACAGGGACCTCGGGATGCCAGGACACCCGGGACTAAACCCAGGGGCAATCTACCACTGAGCTACCCCCCACCCGGCCCTCTGGGTTTCTGAGACAGGACCCAAGTCTCCCAGGCTGGCGTGGGACTTCCACCCTCCTGCCTCAGCCTCCCAGCTGCTGACGTGACTGGTGTGGCCACGGAGCCCAGCTACTTTGTCTTGGAGACTCCTGCTGGATTAGACTAGAGGGTCTCCCAAGGCCACAGGTTAATTATCTGCATAGGGCTCCATGTAAGACAGGGGGCCCGCCCTACTGCCCATCCAACAGTCCTCACGGCTGAGGTGCAGTCCTGGCCATGAACCTCAGCGGGAAAGCGTCCTGCGTAGAGGGGCTGCTTTTCTCACTAGCTGGGAATAGCGTTCAAGCAACTCACGCCCCAGCAGCAGCCTAGGGTGCACCCACAGGTGATGAGGGGCTCACCACCTGTGGGTGAGCTCGCCCACGCCCAGTCTCAGCAGTGGGAAATTCTGCCCTCCTGTACAGTCACCAGGAAACGCATCCCCGCCTGAGGGGCAGGTTGACTCACTCCCAGATCACACACCTCCCAAGCCCACCCAGAACCCCAGGAACACAGCGTAGAGCTGAGTACAGCCTAAGAAATGATGATGATTTCACACTAACTACTTCTGAGCTGGGATATTTATCAATCTGTTACACAATTCCTGGCAGCCAAGATTTTAAAAAATTTACTCTGACTATAACTTGATAAGCCTCAATGTCTAGGAAAGGCCTGTGCCATGTGGTTCAAAGGAATGTGTGGTGAGGGCTGGTGGTCATGCCTGTAATCCCAGTAACCCCAGCCACTTGAGCAGAGGTAAGAGGATGGTAAGGTGAAAGGCCAGTGTGTGCAACGTATGGAGACTCTGTTTCAAAACAGAAAATAAAAGGGTTGGGATACAGCTTAGTGGTAAAGTGCCCCCTGGCTCAATCTCCAGTACCACCCAGACCAAACCCAATTGCTAAAAAACATCTAAGGTAAGCCTATCCACGGAAGCTTGGGTTACAGTTCATGCTTTGAGAAGTCACTTAAAGGATAGAAAGTACATATTACAGATGCATAAAAGCATCAAGGAAAAACCTCTGTCCCTGGTCTAAATTGCAACCCACGCTGCACTTCTCTGCCTGGCACAATGACAAGCTGCTCTAGGAGGCAGATCACCCTTCCTAAGCCTCACCTGCCCAGCAGGCTGCCCAAGGAACCCAAGTCCAGCCTCACACCTAGGCCAAAAAGACGTAATTGAGTGCTGTCAGTCTGTCCAGGCTGAACCCAGCGGTGGCCCAACACAGAAGACTGTGGGGAAGTGGGGGTGCCCTGTGTAGGTGCAGCCAGAGCAGGACATCCGTGTGTGCTGCCACATTGGGACTGGGCTAGGAAACAGAAACCAGGCTCTGGGGTGCAGGTGGGGGTACAGCTCCTGCCCAGCATGCAGAAGGCTCTGGGTTCTACCCCAGGCACTGCAAATAAAAGAAAGCCATTCAAGAGGTTCTGCAGGGAGAACTAGGGCTCTGAGCAGATGGAGTGTCCACATACCTATGTACGCGTGAATTAAACCCAGTGTCACATAACACAGAGTACTGTGTCATTTAGCCTATGGTACACCAGTGAATCCATGTTAATTTTCAACCAGAATGGCATCTACTGGTCTTAAATAAAACCAAGACTGAGGCGGGAGGATTCCAAGGTTGAGGTCAGCCTGGGTAATTTAGGGAGACCCTATCTCAAAATAAAAAGGCTGGGGATGTGGCTCAGGGCTACAATGTACATGCTTGGTGTTCGAGAGGACCTGGGTTCCACTTACTCAAAACAAAGAAAACACAAAAACCCCACTGACTTGGTTGCACATGACAGTTCTGAGGGAGGACAACGAGTGGGCCTCGCTGGTGCTGGGCCCCCAGGTCTGAGGAGCTGCCTCCCCTCTGGGCATGAGGACAGTTGTGACCGAACCCTGCTGGGCTACGGAGCAATGCAGCACCCAGCTCCTGCAGGTGGGCAGGAAGAACTCTGGGAATGGGTTTCATTAACGGACATTCGCCATGTGTACATCACACACAGGCAGAGACTAAGGTGCACCTCAACTGAGTGTCCTGCACGTCAATTTATTTTTTTGTATTTTTGGTACTGGGGATCAAACCTGGGGCCTTGCGCATACTGGGCCATAGACCAAGTGCTCCACACCTGGGCAACACCCAGCACCCGCATGTCACTACCTCTGATCAGAGCTTGCTCACTCAATGCCAACACGACTGCTCAGAAGGGAGCGGATGTTCTCAAAGGCAGCCACCTGACCAGACCCTGCCCACCATGGGACTCCTGCAGCTGGGCTTCTGGGATACCCGTCAGGCCAAGGGAGGGTAAAGCCAGGCCACTAACACAGCTGGCTACACCAGCTGCACCAAGGACAGGGGCCATAGGCCCCTGGGGAGAACATGCTCAACACTGACGGACGACATGCACTTGGCCTGGCTCAGGTTAGCTGCTGGGGTCAAAATGCTATGGCAAGACTTCACAGGGCACCAGGTCCAAGGCTCCCCTGGTAAACCAAAGTCTGCCTATGCCAATGGGCAGGGGCTCTGCTGTGACTTCTTGCTCCCGCCTTTCCTCTTCCTCGGGGGAGGGTCTGGTGCATGGCAAGGATCTCTGCCAACCCCACTGCCACCACCCGGGTGACCAAGGGAGCTGCCAGGTTGAACATGGGTGGAGGCAGCTCCCAATGGCTCACTTCCACCTATGACTGGTTCTGTTCTACTGCCAGCATTTGACCCATCTCCACAGCGGTACGGCTGGGGACAACAAGTGTGTCAGGGCCATTCTGATTCTGCAAAATGCTGACCCCTGGGGCTGCCTGTTGTGGTCCCTCCTGAATAGCAGCACCACCATCACTAGCAGTGCCCCTAGGCCTCAGGGCTACTCCTTCACCAGCAGTGCCACCCAGGGCTCAGGAAGATGCCAGATCTAGCTTCTGCCTGTTGGTTTTCCAAGACCAGCCACGGGCCCTGCACAAAGCACTCCCCATGGGAAGCCCGTGCACCCTGCAGCACACCACATATGCCGGGAGGGCGACTTTCTGTGTCCCCCAGGTCCAAGCATCACACGGCAAAGTATAGACCAGCAGTTTGGAAGTTAGGTACGAATGGATTCCACCTTACCTAGGAACGTATGAATGATTAACAGACAAAAATTACACCTAAATGGGGAAAAAAATTGAAAGGAACCGTCAGCATGAAAGAAAACGAAATGCACAAAATTATACAGGAAGAGACAGCCACGATTCTCCTAACACAGAAGGGCCGCAGAGTGCTGGACGTGGGCAACTCAACGCAGCAGAGCTGTCCCTCCAGCAGGCCAGCGCAGTGCCCGGTTCCAGAGCCTGGTCACCCCAACACCAGCCACACCCCCCATCCTGGCCTTGCAGACACCCTGGACAGGTGCACGTGAGGGGACAGAGACAGGGCACCGTGAGCCAAGGACAGCGGACAACTCAGGAATGTGGTGGAGAGCTCATCAGCCATCAGTGCCCCAGCCATGCCCCAACCCGGGCAGCGAAACCAGGCTGCAGGGGTCAGCATGGGACTCGCTCCATGCTGACCACCTGGAGCCACCTGGTAGATGCTCCTTCAGAAACAGGCATGGGAAGAGACAGAAGGGAGGACATGACACGGGAGAAGAAACGAAGGAACAGAGCCTGCAGAACAGTGACACAAGTACCACACAGGCCACGGAACCGAGGACAGGGACTGGCAGGTGTCTCCAGTCCTGCCCTCCACCCACATCAGACCATGTGCTCACCCGGCCAATCACACACCTGCCTCAGGCCCGCCACACGCCCACAGGGCAGCCACACGTCCTGGCTCCCACAAGTGGACTGCGGCTGGGAGCCCATCACCCACGGCCAAGCACACTGTAGCGCAGAGCCTGAGGCCCACAGGGAAACCTTTACGGGAGGGGCGTCCCCCAAGCTCGCCGAGTGGTATTTGTGAAGCTTGTTTCTGAGAAGCCCTTCTCCACCCTCCTGAGGGATCCACTGTGCATACGTGCTCCTCTCAATGTCCGCCCCGCACCCTCAGCTTCGAGTGCACACCCCACCCAGGCGAACAGCACAGACAGGGAAGGACAGCTGGTCAGAGACAGGCCACGGAAACACCGGGTGCCGGCACAGCCCACAGCCCACCCTGTGCTCAGAGGTGCCCACAGCTCAGCCCTGCACCAGTGCAGCTCTGGATGGTGGTGTGTGCCCAAGGCCCCAGGAGGACCAGGTCCAGGCAAACCAGGGGCCGCTCTCTCGCCTTCCTTTTAAATCTCCTCAGTGAACTCTGTCGTTTATTAAGGCTACCTGAGACACGTCTAGACACCTGCGCTGTCTTCTCAATACCCTCAGCCCAAGGACAGCTAGGTGATGTCCTCGCGTCCACTGTTCTGCCTCTGAGCCACAGCAGCCCTCAGAGCCCCCTCCTCACATCTCTCCCACCACACCCAAGCGGGCCGAGTGGTTAGTTTAATCATCCCCGAGAGGTGAGCTCTGGAGTTAAAGGTGAGCAGCTGATGGAGTCTGCAGGTGAGACGCGGCTGTGGGAAGGCCTGAGGCTCTCTCCTGAACACCTGTACTAAACCTGTCTGTCACCAAGGGTCCAGATAGCTCCTCATCCAAGTGTTTTCCTGACACATTTTAAGTGTTCTCAGTAGAAAATCACACACACACAACTACATGCACCGCCACCGCCCCAAAGTGGGGAGCATCGGTCCAAGTCCAGCAGTGCAGCACTGCGGGTCAGGAGCCTCAGGATGACTGACCTTGGGGGTAACTTCGGCATCATCCTCGTCTTCTCCCTCCTCGTCACCTTCCAATTCCTGTGTGAAAAGGAGTGAGTCAGCCAGGAGAGTCAACTGCAGGCTGGACTTCCCGGAGTCCACTACGCAGAAGCAACCCTCTGTTTCAGAAGGAGGGTGTGGGTGCCACTGCCCACCAGGGCTGCTCTCCTCTCCTGGAGGCAAGCCGTTTGGGGCGTCTCCCCCTCAGGTAACCCAGCAAGGCACACGCTTCTTTACAGGGAGGTGACACCCATTCAGGAACTTCTCCAAGGCACATCTTACAAGCCAACTGCTGGTCAAAGGTACCCCATGGGGAGAGGGCACCATGTGGCCTGCGACACACTGTGAGGGAAGGATGACATTTCCTGCCTGGGTTCCTTACCTCCTCCTCTCCTTCCTCGCCTTCTTCAAACTGGAGGGGGAGAAAATGAAAAAGCCTTTTCAGGTGTGGAAAACCACGGTCATGCTGCCCTAGACACCAGCCCCCACCAAGCGCCCCCACCAGTCTGGCTTGGAGAGCAGACGCCCAGCTGCTGTGCGGTGGTGGCCCCCCAGCGACTCGGAGGCAGGTGTGCGGCTGCCTGGGTTCTGGGACGCGCACCGCCTGCTTGGAGGGGGCCAGGTGCTCATGAGCTCTGCATTTCCCTAGGATGTGGGAAACCTAAATTCACTCAAAGACCAGAGGTAAGGATGGGGAGGGCTGCCAGGGAGCTGCCAGCAAGGGCCTGCTGGATCCAGGGCCCACTGTGGTCTTCATGCTGAAGCAGGGCTGCCAGGAACAGGTGTCTGCAGCGTGATGAGTTAAATGACTGCTAGCATAATTCTATCACATGCAGGCACTTTGCTGTCATTTCATACCTCATGCAAGGGGCAAAGTGGCCTTTATTCAAAAGCAGTGCAATAAGCCCTGGTGTTTCACCCTACAGTCAGCTAGAGGAGGACCTCCGCTTACAGCCAGCTGTCCTGGTCGACGCATCCTCCACCCAACGCAAGGCTGGTCAGACTCAGATTCAAGCTCCACACGAGACAGAGGCAAAGGTGAATGCAACCCCATGGCTGCGGGCTGCAGAGCCACGGCACCTGGCATGTGCCAGACTTCCCGGGCACAGACATCCCTCGGGCACTGCACAGCAACCGAGGAAACTGGCTACAGAGACGTGTTTCCTCCTCTTTCCTGAGTGGCAGTGGGGTGACTTGCACCTTACACTTTAGAAAGCCACACATGAAGAACTTCATGCACCAAGTCCCCAAGATCCAAGCACCAGCCTCTCAGGCTTAGGGAACCTACCTAGCGGAGGCTCCGGTGTGGGCCTGAGGCCTATCCAACCAAGCAGACCACTGCCCTTCCTCCCGCACTGAACATCCACCAGGCACTTCTTACACCAGCACCTGCTAAAGCCCAAATGCCTGGCACAAGGGGCGTCATTGCCATCAGCTCCTTTTACAGAGGAGGATACTAAGGTACAGGCACACCATGACTAAGGGAAGGAAAAGGACTCATCTAAGGAGCTGCGCAGGAGCTGGTCCTCCTAAGCTCAGCAGCAGCAAACACCGCCCACAGGGCCTTCCAAATCCATGGGTTCACGATTAAGAGCAGAAGACCTGACTTGCAGTGAGCTTTCCGATGTCCACTCGCCCTTACCCTTACACTAACTAAACACTACTGCCTTGGTCACAAGAGTCATTTTCAAGGCGTCAAAACAATGGCCCCTGTGGGCAGTCCAGACACACTGGACAGAGCAGGCACATTTCCATGTTAAAGGAAAACGCTACTGGAAAGTGCTAGTCAAGACCTCCAAGTGACCACCAGGAGCTAAGACCTACATTTCTGCAGCTGCTTTGGGCCTTAGGAACCCAACACTGAGCTGAATGTCCATGTGTCCTCACACTGACCACCTTCATCCTTGGCCGGGCAGCTGTATTTCACAAGTCAAACATGAGTCTAAGACCGCCCTCCCAACACACAAGACTGGCCTGTCCTCCTGCCACTGCCAGAGGACCCTCAGTACACAGGGAGGTGGGAAGTGGGCCAGGCCCCTGGATCCTGCCTGAGCTCCTGCCCCTATAGGAAGCTTCAGCAAACCTCGGGAGGGAGGGAGCCTGAGCTCTGCAGGCAGACAGCAGAGGCTGCACAGCCAATCACATCCAGCAACTGAGACCACTAGGAGCAACCCGGGCCTCGGCCACCACTGATGGCTTCTAGCAAAGCGCAGGGCCTGCCTGTGGGAGCAGAGGTCTCTGTTTGACTGTTCTGCCCCAGCTAGAGTGAGTCCACTGCCAATAACTGCTCAGGGAGGCCAGACCTCCCTGAGGCGGCCTTCCACAGGGCACGGTGGGGAGAGTCAGCAAGCAGGCTAACCAGGTGATGGGGGTCAACAGCCTCAGAAACCCGCTTTCCTTGCAGCTCCTTCTAGGAGCCCCCTTCTCCTGTTTCCCAGACACAGGAGACCAGTGGGGCCCATGCCGCTGTCCAGGTGCCATGCAAATCTGAGGCTCGCAGGCCTTCCCTGCATGCACATCCCCAGAGACTAGGTACCCAAGACAGCCCACCCCCACCTGTCCCCAGCCACACACATTGTCGTCATCCTCGATGGCCTCCCCAGTGAAGTAAAGCACAGCCCGAGGCACAATCCGCTCACGGAAGAAGTGTCCAATCTCAAAATCCGAGGCTAACGTGAACTCAGAATCTTCATCCTGAGAGGGAAAAGCCAACATGTTAACTCATTTCAGTGGGATAAACACTCCATCCCCCTCCCTTCTGGTTTATTGGACTTCAAACACCAAATTTCTGCACTTCTGGGTGATGGCTACCACACACAAAAAAAGCCACTCAAAATGAGCTTAGGCATTTCCAAAGTGGGCCTATGGCTCTTTTCCTGCCCAAAGGTTTCAGAGTAGAGGGTATCAGAGCCGCAGGGGGAATGGGCGGACAGAAGGACAATGTCTATTCCTGAAGCCAAGGTGGAGAGCCACCCCCAGGTGCGAGAACTTCACATGAACCCCAGGGCCTACGGGAGCGGGAATGGATTAGAAAGGGCAGGCAGTCCCCCAGGAAATAAAGACTTCTGACAACACACATCTTACCAGTGATTCTCCATCACCCGAGGCTAGAAAAAGAAAAGGCAAAACAAGTCTGAGTTACACTGACAACCAAGTCTTAAACCCAGAGGAGAAAGCTCGATCGACCGGCACAGAACAGACAGTTGGCAGCCGAGGGAGCCTTGGCCATCTCACCCACTTCTGACGCTGCCCCAGTCCCGTCTGCTCTGCCCAGTCATCGGCTACTGCCCAAACTTCTGCAGAAAAGGCCAAGGTTCAGAAAAGCAGGGCAGAGTCTAAAGGGTCACCAGGAGGAAAGCCTATGAGGGTTCAGACAGGCCACTTGGTGCATTTATGCCACAAAGGGATTTAACTCGTGCCCTGCAGAACTCTATGTGCAGCTAGGTACAACGGCCATGCTGCTGTCCCAGCAACTTGGGAGGCCACATCAGGAGGACGGTGAGTTCCAGGTTAGCCTAGGCAACTTACTGAAACCCTGTCTCAAAGTAAAAAAAGAATGGGAGATATAGCTCAGTGGTCAAGTACCCAGGGTAGAATCCCTAGCTCAGTAGTCAAGTGCCGGAGGTGGAATCTCTAGTACCAAGAAAAAAAAAAAAAAAAAACCCACAAAAAAGCGAAGTTGGTGCTGATGCAGAACCAACCCTCACACCATGTGCATGACACGCTATGTGCCAATGAGGAACCAGCGCCAGCTTGTGTCCGATGTGGAGGCAGGAGGGAAGAGTGTGCTAAGGAAAGGAGCCTGATGATGAGAGGTCAAGAGGGGTCCTGCAGAGCGACGTCTGGCTCCCCAGGGGTGCCCAGGAGGCAGCAGAGGAGCAGGTGCCCCTTTGGCTTCCCTGAAGTGCAGCTATAGGTTCCTGGGTGGGACTAGCTAGGCAGATGTAAGAAAAGGCCTGTTCTTCCCCTGCGGATGACACTCCTACTCCACCGCCCCAGACCCTGCCTGGAATGCTCGCCTGGGCACCAAGCGCAACTCGGGGTGCGGCCGCCATTCCCTGCTGAGACAGCTGGGAATACTCCGCGTCACACAGCCACACAACTTCATATGCAGGACACAGCCAGCAGCCCTGCCAACAGACCTTTCAGAGGATTGAAGAAGTTGAAAAATGACTCGTTGGGGACTTGCTTAGTGATGGTCCTGACAGTGCCCCGCCCCTTGTGTTTCTGCTTCTTCTTGATGGTCTTGACAGTGACGTTTCTTCCTTTCTTCCAGTCAATGGTGCACCTGCAGGGGAGATGGCCATTGAGTGGTGCCACTCAGGAGAGCCGACATGGGCTCCAGGGCTGGAAGCCTGCCTGCTGCTTCGACTTCAGAAAGCAGGAGGGCACCCATCCCCCAGGTGTCCCACACGGAGCATGAAAGTGTTTTCTGTGTCGAGGCCTCTTCAGGTCTGCACGACAGCAGGACCCTGCCTGCCATCTGCTAACCGAGCCCAGAGAACATGTGGAGTCACACTCATATACCTGCACTCAAAGTCCCAAGTCAACCAACAGGGGACCACTGTGACAGCTGACAACCAGCAAGGAACGCAGGGCCTGGGATGTGCCCACCTTTGCCTCTCTGTCACCTTGGACACACATGGCCCTAGTAGCAGCTGAGTGTCATCTATGCAAGAGCACACCTGGGAAGGCCAGGCCCTCCGCATGAGGGCCTTGCCCTGTGACTATCTTTCCTCACCACTCAGTCCTTCAAGCCTAGCGGTATTTTAATAAAGAGTCCCAAACTACTTACACACAGAGATTTTCAACAATAAATATTTGCTTCTAATGCATAAGCATGTTAATTCAAAATAGAACAATTTCCTAAGTCAGATTCTGTCCTTGGTGGTCTACAGAGATAAAAATCACCCAAGCAAACAGCAGATACGCTGCCAATTTCAAAAGAAACCACTAGAGCAATACTGATCCGCACTGACTTATTCATTCAACAAAATACTCATATGCAGTTTTTTTGTTTTGTTTTTTGGTGGTTCTGAAGAATGAACCACCCACCACGCATAGCTAAACTGAAGCACACATTTCTAAATTGCAGCTGCTAGGGAGGCTGATGCAGGAGGACTGCAAGGTTGGGGCCTCGGTAACCTAGTGAGACTCTGTTTCAAAATAAGATATAGAAAAGGCTGGGGTGTAGCTCAGTGGTAGAGCGCCCTGGGGTCAACCCCTGTACCTGCCCTTCCCAAACAAGTTTAAGTGTTGGTGTCTAGGAAACCCAACCCTCTGCGTTCAGATGGCACAAAACCTTGAGACCCGTTTCCCACGGCACCCCGCTCTGCATCTGCACGCACTTGCAACCCTGTGCGTTTAAGCAAGTACGAGACTTTGCACATCATTCCTACTATCTTTTTGCCATAACATTCCAAACTACCTTCTGCTTTTGTTTCAAGGAAAGTCAGGAATGCCTCTTCTTACCCATCGCAGTCCACTATTTCAGGACCTTCAAAGGAGAAGGGGTCGGCCTTGTCGGGCTCTGACTTCATCTTGTACGTTTTCGTCAGGACTGGGTTGGTGAAGTAGTCATTGGGCTCAAAGTGGAACTCTAACACAAAAGACTGAAGCAGAAACTCAGAGTCAGTACCACGTAAAGTCTACCCACCGGCAACAGGGCTCTGGTTTGTGGGCTGGCAGAGAAAGCGGGCAGCAACCATGCTGCTCTGCTGACAGAAGACAGCACCAAGATGCAGGAGGACAGAGCAGGCCCGGCACTCGGGAAGCCCTGGCAGACCTGGAGGAAATGGGCACCCTGAGCAGCAAGTAGAGGTGTGCACAGAGACAGGTGTGGGTGAGGCCGAGCCAGCCAAAGGAAGAGCTCACCCACAAGCCACACAGCTGAAAGACAGAGATGCCCTTCTCTGGGGGTAAACGTACAAAACACACCACAGGGCAGACGGACTTTCCGGGACACTGGGCTTACTCCTAGAATGTGCACAGGCTCAGGAGGGACACGGGGCAGGACCCAGATGTTAAGTAAAAAGCCCATTCCCTGACCCTAATCCAAGATTTCCAGGAATTCTGTCTTGCTTGAGGCAACCATCTGGCTGGACACAGCGACATGTGACACCAAAGCAATCAGAACAGAGCCTGGTCCTGGCAAAGCAGTCAGTGGGAGAGAAGACGGGAAGCCGTGGCAGGCACCGCAGCCCCTGAGGAAACACACCCTCCTGACCAGAAGAGCTCAAAATAAACCCCACAGCAAGGGTGGGCAATGCAAAGTGGGCTGGGGGGCTGTCCAGCACACACCACGCACGCCCTGGATGCCACTCCCAGCACTGTAAGAGAGGGCAGCTAGCAAGCATCCAGCAGTGGTCAGGGAGGCTGCCTCAGATGCCAGCACACTGCTGCTTCTGGTCCCAGCCACCAGCACTTCTGCACAGGTGGGACCGTGTTCCCTCCCCTCCTCACTTCCTTTTGTCACTTCTCAATATCACGTTTCTTCCTATTTTCTAATTTTTCTGACCCCGCTGCCCTTGCTTAATCAAGAGAGAAGAGACCTAAGGTCAGACTGCACTGCCGATCTGCCACAACCTGGCATGCCACCCACCCCCACCCGCCAGCCTCACCCCAACAAAAGAACGTAATTAAAATCAGACCACCTCCCCCAGCAGGGAGAGAGTTAGCTGGTGGCCACTCTTCCACCTCCTCACACCAAGGAGCTGCAACAGTGAGTCGTGGCCGACTGGGGAGGGCTGGCACACCTAGGGAAGGTCACACAGAGCCGATGGCCAGAGCCACACAAGCTCCCCAGCCAGGAGTGACCTGCGCCTCTGCACAGGTGGCCCCCTTGGAGTCAGGCGGTTTTGCCTTCCTGGATCTGCACAGGACTTCTAAAGGAAAGACGGTGGGGAAACGCAGAGCTGGGGACAGCTGCTGAGAAGGGGACACTCTGCTTTCTACATTCTCCCTAAGAAGCACACCTGGCTTTTATAACAAGGGAGACAAGAGGAAAGAGGAGGTGACAAGCCTACACCAAGGCTAAGAGCCATGTGAGGTGGAAGACAAGAAGATGCTGAGAAAGGAAGAGGGACCCCGGCAATCACCAAGCAAGCGACCAGTGAGAAAAAGGGGCTTCCCCAGAGGGAAAATGTCAACTTCATCTGGAAGATCTATGGGCAAGAGAGAAGAGCAAGAAAACAGAACCTCAGAATTGCAGGTGTCCTGGACACCAGACTGGGAGAAGTCACAGAAGGCCAAGCAGGCCACAGAGCCGGTCCCAGGTCCCAGGCTCCGAAGATCCCTAACCCACAGCCCCTCCTAAAACACTGTCTCCAAGACCTGAAACTGAAAGCCACTGGTCAGTCAGTCATGTGTTGCTGGAGATGCTGTGGCACTGGAATGGAACCCGCCAGCCACAGCCAGGCTGAAGGATTACGAGCAGTGCAACCTGGAGGGCCAGGGGACGGCCGGGGGCAGGCCCACTCCCACTGACACTCCTGTGGGACGGTCATTCTAGAAAGATGTTTTGTGACACCAGAGTAGGAAAGCATTCTTCAGTTGCATCTGCCATTACACTTGAGCCTGAACCCTGACGGGCCCCTCCTCAGTACCTGGGACCTCCGTGCAGGTGCTCCTGTTGGTGCACACACCTCCCATCCTTTCCCTTTTGAGATGAGGCCTCCTTATATTGCGCAGGCTGGTCTTGAACCTGTGTGCTCTAGGGGGTCCTTCTACCACAGGTTTCTGAGGAGCTGTGTGTCACAATGCCCAGGGCAGGATGTGGCCCATGCCATGCTGCCACTCACCCAACTCCAGTGCTCAGTGAGGCACAAAGGGCACAGGCTATGAAGCCTGACCCTGGGGAACATCCCTCTCAGGGCTGCCTGGCAACAGGCGACAGGGTCTGGACCTCCAGCTCCCAACTTCAGGCCCCACAGCCAACTGAAATGCAGCTGGTACTCACCATAGGCTGGCCAGGGTCGGAAAACTTCACTTTAATATCCTGCAGGTGTTTCAAGATTGGTTCATCATATTCCTAAGGAAAAATAGGAAAAAAAATTCCAACTGGCTTTTAAACCAAGGTGTGCAGGGTAGGGCAGTGGGCATGCCCGAGGGTGGCTGGCCACCTGGATCCTGACCCAGGACCCACCTCCAGGAGTGGCCCCACCTGTTTCCCAAAAGTGATGGCAACAATATATGCCAAGAACCATGTGCCATCTATCTCTGGCTGGCAAAACAGTGACCATCAATGCTGGCTGTAAAACTACCTCTGGTACCTGTCTGCTCTCCTGTGCCACCTGCCACCACACACAGAGGAACAGTGCCACCAACCCACACTGGTGGCCACTTTCCCATCTGTGGCAGTAAAGATCCCAAATCCACAGCACAAAGTGTGCCCACTGTCCAACCTGCAAGAACTTACAACTCATGTGACTGTGCACTTTTACAAGTGACCGTCATCTCACCTCAGAGCTCACCTAACCCATCATTGTATGAGTCCATGAGAAAAAGCAAACTACGGCTGTGGCCAGCTGCAATGCTCACGCGCGTGTCCAGGGGTGTGCGCCACCAGAGCCACTTCACCCTGAAGCCTGTGGGCCCAGAGCCTGGAAGTTCCACTGACATTTAGGAAGTCAATCTGGTAACTGCCGACTTCCCAACTTTAAGTTCTGGTGATAGCACAGAAAAGATGCCGGCAAAAGCCAGCCACAGTAATAAGAGACCTAGCACGTCTCTAAACCTACTCGGCTCACGTGATTCAGAAAGGAAGCCCGTTCCTCAGGGCCAGAGCAGACAGCACTGGGCTTGCTGTGCAACTGCCATATGAACAGCCCCAGCTCCACCAGGGCACAAGCACTACTGTCTTCAACCCGAACACTTCAGCTGTGATCTCCCCCTCAGCCACCAGGTACCCATGAGCAGGGAACCCCGAGAGGCCCAGGGCCTAGCCCGTCGGCAGCACTTGATCCTGGAGATGCCCCAGCACAGAATTAAAGGACACCAGGCAGAGATTTCACGTGAACCAAGAGGAACAGGACAAGTGACCTCCCTCTCCACATAGGAAGTAAGAACTGCCTCCATCCCTGCGCAGCAGCGTAATTGCCCTCAGGTCCCTAACACCATGTGACGCTGCCACACACAGAGGATGGCGGCCAGATCTCCCACTACCCGTCAGAGCCTCGCCTCGCTGTGCCTGGCCAAGCGCGCAGGCCCCACCCTGACCAGATCCACAACCCGCCTTTCCTCTTTCTGCTCCCCTGATGTGGTGCTCTTCCCTTTGGTAATGGGAGTCACATCCGGGGTGCTTTACCACCCAGCCACATCCCAGCCCTTTTTAGTTTATTTCGAGACAGGGTTTCGCATAATCACTCAGTCTGAATGGAACTCGTGATCGTCCTGCTTCAGCCTCCGGAGGTGGGACTGCGCTACCCCTGCTATCAGTTTTTTTAAGTTGCTGGTAGATCTTTGGTTTTATTTTCTTATTTGCATGTGGTGCTGAAAATTGAACCCAGGGCCTCACATGTGCTATAAGCAAGTGCTCTACCACCGAGCCCCAGCCCCAGCCCGTCAATGGGGTTTTTATAATCCTTAGAATACATTAGATTCTTATACCACCAGGGCTGGGGTGTGGCTCAGTGGCAAAACTCGAGGCCCTGAGTTCCATCCCCAGGACCACAAAACAACCAGAACAAATTAAAAGCACCAAGAAAGTCACCTCACTGACTTGGGGGCAGCACGAGAGGCACTAATGACGCTAAGTAGTTTCAAAAGTTGCCAGGTGAGTCGAACATAGGTAAAAATATAGCTGGTAGAGATTGCATCTTTCCAAACCCTGTCCGGTAGCAGGCTTTACAAAGTATGGTCCAGTTTTCGTTAATCTCATCTTTTCATACCAAAAGGAAGCTTGGATCAGGAAAACCAAGGCTCTTCTACTTCAGATGCCTCCCAGGCCTGGAGTGAGAAAGCAGCTACTCTTCCCATCCTTTCCCAGGTATGGCGTGAGTGAAGGCAAGCCAGGCAGGACCATCACAAGCAGGCAGTAAAGACTGCAACAAGGGACCCTCAAAGTCACCACTCAGTATCACAAAACTCCGGGCAGGGCACAAGGTGGCTGTGCCCTAGCAGAAGCACCAGCCCTGTGGGTCGAGCTGTGCCATCCTGGATGTCCATATGCAGTTTCTGTGACCGTGCAGCAGGTCAGTCAATGAGGCTAGGGCAGAACTCTGTGACTCACTTCCAGGAAAGTCACACACCACTTCTCTGGTTACAGGAAGGTGGGTGAGTGGGACACAGAAAGGCTGGCTACTCCTTTTTGTTAAAAAGAGACTTTTCAATGGCAATGGTCAGAACATACCAGCAGCTTGTCTTGCATGTATGCAGCGAGGGGCACAAGGCCCTTCCAACAGCACCCCGAGGAGGAGACGCGCAGACACTCAAAGCCCTCCTCCAGCTGGCTGACCCGCCCGCTAGGGTCCTGTCCTCAGCTGCTGCTGCTCATAGCCCATGAGCAGCCCCTACCTGTGAACAGGCTCTGAGGGCGATGCGTGGCCCCAGGAGGGGGAGCGACCCACACAGGGTGAGACTCCGCCTGCACTGCCAGCCTTGCCTCCAGAGCTTCGAGGCAGGGACGGGGCTGCTGCCCAAACGCCTGCCCAGGGAAAGTACCTCCCAGCCACCAGGCAGCAGCGGCTCACCTGCACCAGCTCACTGAGCATGTCCACGTTTCTGAAGATGGTGAACCAGAACTCCGGGATTCCTCTGGGATTTGGCTCTTCTGCTGCTGGTTTCTCGGCTATAACTACTTTGTTTTTCATGTCTCCCTAAACCATAAAGATGCAAAACAGAATAGTTGTCACAAAAACAAATTAGCAATTGGCCTGAAGGCTTAGTGGAGCGAAATTTTAGTACTGCACAAACTTCTACTTGAAACTTCTTCCTTCCGACTTGGTGTCTCCACACCATGGAGGGAAAAAAATCACTCAAGCCACTATATCCAGAAGCACCCATGACACAATGTCACAGTGGGGGAAAAGCCTGAAGTGGCAAATGTCAGCAGACTGAACCCACATTTATTTAAAATGGGGTGCAAGGCAGGGGAGTTGACGTAAGAAAAACAAAGCTTTGCTGCATGCAGCAGTACCTTTAGCGTAGAGAAACTGCCCAGCTACACATGTGGATAAGCAAGTACTAGGCAAACATCGGGGTGGTGACCAGAGGCACCTGGCAGCGTGGATGGGGGTCTTGGAACAACATGGCCCCAGGGAAAAGGAACACGGAGGGAGGTTCCTGGTCATAGGGCTGGCTAGCTCAGAACAGCCTCGCAGGGCCTCCCAGCTGGCAAAGGCAGGGTGTCCTGGGTTGTAAGGAACGGACTCTCACCCATAGTCAGAGTTCCAACCAGGCCAGGCCCTGCCCATTTCCAAAAGACCAAACTATAGATGGCTACCAAAACTAACACACATTTTAAAAAAGCATAATGCTATAAGATAAACCTACTTGCGTTGTGAATAATGAAATGAGGCTGATGTGCATGGGGTGTGGCCCAGGGGCAGGGTGTCTGGGTCCCACCCCCAGCACCACAAAAGGAAAACACTGTCATGTTGCACTGCACTTGGCGGCGGGTATTCCACGAGGTCTCCCCCACACACCCTTAGCTTTCCAGTGACTAGGGACACAGGTGTGTGGCACCCCTGCTGACCCCCGCTTTCTCTGGACCATGACCTTCACTGGGGTGTGACTGCTCCTGGCTCACCCAATCCTTTATTCCAACACAGTGCCTCAGACACACCGAAAGGAGCTGTGCCTCCCTCGCCACAGGGACCCAAGTGCCCAACCTGAGGGGGAAGAAGCACCTGTTGCTAGGAGCGCTTTTCTCTGGAAAAAGCTTTACTACTGATTTAAAAACACCAAATCAGGGGCTGGGGTTGTGGCTCAGAGGTAGAGTGCTCGCCTAGCATGCATGAGGCACTGGGTTCAATCCTCAGCACCACATAAAAATAAAATAAAGATATTTGTCCACCTATAACTAAAAAAAAAAAAGCCCATGGAAACGTTGTTGTTTCTTACAGAACACATAGTCCACCCACTCATTTTTTCCCAGAACCTTACAGCCAACTTGTCGTCCTCTTCATTTTCACTGTGCCACTCTGACTCTGCGTCTGTCGGCTCCACGTCACCAGTGATGAATTCTCTCCTCTGTGTGAATACAAAACCCCTTAGAACCTGAGGCAACTCGGAAACTCCAGAGCCAGAAGAATGTCTGCACCACGTCTCCCAGACGGGGGTCCCCAGGCGCCAGGCAGAGGCCGCCCCCCAGCGCTGCCCACCTTGTCGAACAGAGGCTGGTACAGGGCTGCGTACTTCCTCTCCAGGTCATGCACCTCCTCGTAGAACTTGGCCTCTATGTGTGCACACCTCACCTGGAGCTGCTTCAGCGCGTTGATTCTCCTCTTGACGGCCCTGGGCAAGCTAGGAGAGGGAGTGGGGAGCCTCCTCAGCCTCAGCACAGCAACCTCGCTAGGCATGGAACACACCCCCTGCTACCGACAAGAGCTCCCAAAGCCATTAAGAGAAGCACACAATGGCCAAGAGAGAAGAAGCGGAACAGATAATTCACAAAAGAAAACTGTCCCACAGGAAGGTTCGACCTCATGGAAAAAACCCCAAACATGTACATCTGGAAGAAGTTTTCCTTAGCAAAATTAGTGGTTAACACAACACCACCCCTAGGATTGAGGAAGCCGAGGGCACGAAAGCCTGCAGACTCATCTTTCTTAGGGGCTGATGGGAACTCTGGACATGTTCACTGATGCAATAATCATACCACTAAGAACTCATCCTAAGGAAATAACCAGATATTCACCCAGGACAGTGCAGGGAACATCACTATTGTGACAACTAACAAACTGGGCGTGGTGGTGCACACCTTTAATCCCAGCTACCCCCGGGGCTGAGCCAGGAGGACTGAAGTTTGAGGTCAGCCCTCGCAATGTAGCGAGGCCCTTAACAACTCAGTAAGACCCTCAGTGAGTCTCAAAATAAAAAGGGCCAGGTGTGGTGGCACATGCCTGTAATCCCAGAGGCTTGGGAGGAAATAACCAAAGATAGGAGGATCATGGGTTCAAAGCCAGACTCAGCAATGGCAAGGTGCTAAGCTACTCAGTGAGACCCTATATCTAAATAAATAAAATACAAAACAGGGCCGGGGATGTGGCTCAGTGGTAGAGCCCCTGGGCCAGCCGCATGAAGGACTTCTAAACAAAACCCCCAAAACAAACAGAAAACTGGCATAAGAGGAGCTGATCAGGACTCAGAATGGCCTAGGTCATGCTGTCCAGAACTATCTGGTACCACATGCAGGTCCTTGTGAACTCACCAACAGGGCAAGCTCTTCTTTCAACCAGATTAACTAAGAAAGAACTTTAATATTTTTTTTTTTTTTAGTTTTAGGTGGATATAATGCCCTAAGGAAGAGCTTTTTGCCTGTTTTGTTCTATGTCCTTTTTTGTTGCTGTTGTTTGCTTGTTTTACGTTTGTATGAAGTAGTCCTATAAATTAATTAAAGCTTTTTCTGGACCCAGGACAATCATTTATTTAAAGAAAAGTGCTTAGTCACAATCGAGAGGAACAGAGCGGTTCCCGAACCCGGTCTTCCAGTGTCAGCCAGCACTGGAGGAAGCACATTCGCATCCTCATGCACCAGGCCAGTGTGGAACCAATTCTGTGCCCAGAGAACCTTGTCCCCAGGCCTGCAACTCCTGTCAGGGAATGAAAGACACCTTCTTGCTCAGTTTCCACAGTCATACCCACTCAGGTCTATCTCCAATTCTGTCTCTAAGAAACACCCTGGGAAAACCTTGACCACTACCCATGAGGCTCTTGGTTCAATACCCTATCAAAAACCAAGCCAGATCAACCCAAACCAAACCAAGCCTTACCCACCAAGTAATCCCCAGAGAACCCTCCAAATGGACAAAGCAAATCCCAGTGTCCCCTCTATTACAGCCCTGGGGGCATCAATGAACCCTAAATAGGAACTGATACACAGGATGGGACATCCTGTGGGGTCAAACCCTGGCCTGATGGGAGGCTCACTGCTTGCAGAAGGCAGACAGGGCGGGCTTCTTATCACTCACACTGTGCAACACAAGCAGCCACAGGCTTGGTGGGGGAAGCCAGACAACATTCTGCTGCCAGCGATGGTTGAAGTTCTCCACACCGCCACAGGGTGGCACTGCGCACTTCCTAGCAGACAACTCCACCTGCACCCATGAGTGTCCAACCACAGGGTAGGACACCCTTCTTTGGACCTGGCTCTTCTAGGCCAGGTTTGCACTCTTATCCCGATTCTGAGGCAGTGGAAAAGGTCTCTTCAACTCCATCCTGTGGCTTGAAGTCTTACCAGTAGCGTACTTACGTTTCGATGTAGCTGGAAGGAGTGTGAGAGACACTGTCAAGTCGCTCCTGCAGAGCTGCCAGGACTTGTGGGTTCTGCATCACCTGATCTGTGAGCTTTTCTATCAAGAGTCAGAAAAAGACCAAAAGTTTTTAAAACACACCCACACAGAACAGCCAAGGACAGAAATCACCTACGCAGATCGACTTAGTTTTGCGAAGCTACTAATTTCTAAACATAGCAAGTGACTTCCTAAAAACACATTCTGAAAAGTCAGGCTTTTCCTTGGCAGTGCTAGGGCCTTGCTCATGCCAGGTAGATGCTCTACTACTCAGCTGCACCCAACTCTTGTTTCGTTTTAAGTCGGGGTCTTGCTAAGTTGCTCAGGATGACCCCAAATTTGTGATCCTCCTGCCTCAGCCTCTAGAATTGCTGGGATTACGGATGTACCACTATGCCCAGCTAGTTAAACTTTATTTTAGGAGCACACGATATTCTTTGTGTGCTCAGGGATGCCCTGAGGTGTCTGATTCTTTGCTGTAGATATGCTGCACCCTCACGATTGTCAAGCTCAGTCTATCTCTGGCTACCTGGCAGCCTCCCCAAGTCCCACAGTGGTGTCCAGAAGCCAAGACCAGGAATGTAACACAAATAAAACAGGACCCATCCACGTGTGCTTTGCTAACCTAGCTGAGGAAAAGAGTGTGACCTGTGTCTAGACACTGTGCCTGCCAGCGTCCTCTGCCCTGCTGCTCCCCACCCCGCCCTTCTGCTCTCACCCCTACCCTCCACAGTACACTGCCCACCACCCTGCTCCCTGACATCTCCCACAGTCCCACACTGCACCATTGGTATTCACAAACCCAAATTCCCAGAATAAAACGACACCCACAGGGTAGAAAGTGTCCTTCACTCAGCTCTGACCACAGAGTGGGATTAATACCGGGCTCATGGCATCAGACTGCAGGACTTGGTGAATAATTTCCCTCTTAAAACAATAAAGAAACCCCTCCTGTACTTGAGGAGGTATATACACTTGGGAGCACGCATGGAACGCGGGCAAGTCAAACACACCAACCAACTACTCTATTTAAATATTTAGTTTTTATCAAGGGGCAAAAACCCAGGGGCACTTAACCACTGAGCCACATCCCCAGCCCTCTTTGTTTTTTACTTTGAGACAGGGTCTTACTGAATTGCTTAGGGTCTTCCTATGTTTCTGAGGCTGACCTCAAACTCGTCTCAGCCTTCCAAGCTGCTGGGATTACAGGTGTGTCACCACTCAATTTTAATGCAACCACTAACATGAAACATTGTACTTAATGTAATTTTTCATACAGAAAACTGCAGGTACATGCACAATCTGTCAAGCACTGCACACATATAAAAACACATCTCCTGAGGCTGGGGTTGTGGCTCAGTGGTAGAGCGTTTGCCTAGCACGTGCAAGGCCCTGGGTTTGATCCACAGCACCACATATAAATAAATAAAATACAGGTACTGTGTCCAACTACAACTAAAAAAGTATTAAAAAACAAAACAAAACACATCTCTAGATGTGTCATCTGAAATGGACTAGAAACAACGACTCTGAATATATATTTTCTGGTTTCTAGGTTATCTTTCCCCACTAAAAGAACTGGGCTCCTTGGATAAATGGTGATTCCTGGTCTGGGGGGGACAAGGAAAGCTCAAGGTAAAATGGAACATCACACTGTGCTGCAAGACCAGAGGTGCTTCAAAACGCAGGGGACTTTAAGAGGACAGCTGGAAGAGACCCACTGGCTAGACAGGACCACCTCATACCAAGGGAAGGGCAGCACATGACAGCACCCTGAGCCGACAGCTCAGTACAGGGAAGGGAGCTCTTCCGTCCACGGTGTGCAGGAGCAGGACAGGAAAAGCACCCTTTGACAGCCTCCAGTCATTCCAATCCAGCAAGACCGTCAGTGGGCGTGACGATCAGGAGTAGCGGTGAGTACAGACAAGGTCTAAGGACCACGATGACAGAAGCCAACAGGGTCCCTAGCAGAGGCCAGGCTGGCACCACATGGCTCCTGACCTGATGTACTACACCACGTCATCTCTGGGTGGCTCTCGTCAACAGGCTCACCCTGGACCTCATCAGGACAGAACCAGATGGGGCACGCTACAGGACAAGTGTGGGCCAGAGCATGCTGGGTGCCAGCCACAGGGAGGCGATGCCAGAGCAGAGATGCAACCCAGTGCCAATGTGACTCTCCAGCAGGTCCCAGACATGGTGTGGGGCAAGAGCAACTGCTGGAAGTACAGGAAAACACATATGCCACAGACCCCGGATGATGGCACTGGGTGGGCGCTGAGCTTCTTGGTGTGGTAATAGCACCATGTCTCTAAGAGTACATTCCAGATTTTAGGAATTACATTAAATTACTAGGAAAACAGGAGATATCCACAACTTGCTTTTGGACAGTGAAAGGTGGATCTGGATATGTAAGATTTTTTAATGGGGAAAGTTATCACACCTGTGAAGTTATGGATACAATGACACATGGAATTTGCTTCACAATAAGCAGGGTAAGGAAAGGCAGGGTATGGATGTGTATCTGAAGCCCACCTAAGTGAGGGCAGGTAAGCAGAGGGCGCTGTGCTATGGTTTACTTGTGTAGAGTCTGAATTTCCTATTGCATGGTCACTTCTAAACCAGGTACGGATCTTCATCTCGTACTGATGTTTCTAACCCTTCCAAGACTGAAACCCCACACTGGTGTTAGTACAGTACATATTCCAGAGGAAGAAGTTGCCCACCTGCAGGTGAGCCCTCCAACTGCGTTTCAGGTGCAGCTGACTGACCTGGGCCACCTGCATTCTTAGCAGCTTCCCCTGAATCTGGAGGCACACCATCTGAAAAACTGAAACAGTGTGTTTAAAAAGTATCACCATCAAGAAAGTTGCAAAAACAAACCACAGGAATAAGTTTTCCTCCCATTTTTTCCAACACATTAGGCAGTGTTTGCAGCCACAGAACCAGGGAACACGACAGGGAATGCGCTGCGTCCCGTCACCCCAGGGACTTACCTGTCCTGAAGGAAACGCCCACCACTCAGCACCCTTCTCCCACCCACAGAGTTCCAACTTGCAGCCCTCGCTCGGGCTTCTTAGTTGTTGTTTCTTCCCTTAAAACTCTGCTCCCAGCCCTCAAAACCCACCAACCCTACCAACTTTGTCCTGTCTGGCCTCTGCTCATGCCACCCAGCAGAGCAGCCCTGCCCGTGTGGGACACAGTCCCCTTAGTGCTCTGAAAGCCAGCTGACTCTCTAAAACAATGCAGCTCCACGGGAAGAGAGCTAAGACCCTTCACGGACATGCCTTCCTCAAGCAAGGCAGAAACACACAGCCCAAACCCACCCTGAGCAACCTACAACCTCTCCCTTGACCACTGTCTGAGGCGTTTCTTCACCTTCTCGGATCCATGAGAAGCAAATGAGCTACAGAGTGAGTGCATTCACATGTTTTTCTAGAACTGAATGACACCCACCCTGGCTCTTGCTCACTGACCTTGCTTTAAATTCTGATGAACAGAGTCCATTCAGGCTTACCTGTTATCTGCCATCTGAATGCTCTTATTCCTACAAATCAAAGAGAGTCACAATTACACTCACAAACAAAAACATCTGTTCAGTGTGCTCTTCCACACTGTTTATGGGATGGAGATGCACTATGAGGGCCAGGGGGACTTTCTAGGAGTGAAGTTAATATTCCAGGTCTGGCTATGTTATTTGGGTTCACTCATTTGCTAAAACTCATTTAACTGTGTACTTAAGACATGCACTTCAGGGCTGGGGATGTGGCTCAGTGGTAGAGCACTTGCCTAGCATGTGCAAGACCCTGAGTTCAATCTCCAGCACTGCGGGGAAGGAAAAAAAAAAGCGCATTTCAACAGGTACAGTGGCACATGGATCACAAGTTCAGAGTCAGACTCAGCAACTGAGGCTCTAAGCAACTCAACAAGACCTTGTCTCAAAATTCAAAAAAAAAAAAAACAACTTTAAAGGGCTAGGGATGTAGCTCAGTGGTTAAGCACCCCTGGTTCAATTCCCAGTACTAGGAAAAAAAAAATGTGTATTATATGAAAATTTTACTCATAAAATGTCGCTTACTGGCACTAAAAAGACCAAGCTTCTTGATAAGAACAATTAATCCTAATTTACAACAGGAACGTCTGAGTGAACACACCATGACAATATAATAATGCTAGTCCAGTTATTTCAGACCAATTCAAAGCATCCGCTGGTGTTTACACTAGCTCTCAAATTAATGCACAGCACGATGTTCTAATTTCACCTGCTAGTTCTGCACCTCTGACTTCTACACTGAAGATGCCCTGCTAGGTAACATTATGTACTGCCTAGCCTGCTCGAGGCCCTGAGTTCCATTCCAACACCACAAGCAAAACAAAAATAACAAAAAACACACTCAGAATCTCACTTTCATAGGATGTTTAATATGATCATCTCTAGATGGAAGAACTGAACAACGTTTTACCCATGAATATTAAAAGATGGGTCATAAGGTGCTTTCTTAAATAGAAGAACTTGATATTGAAAAAGCTGCAAAGCCCAATTTTCACAAGTTCAAGCCAATATATAAATGCATTGCCTGAAAGGGCCCTGAATGTGTACTAAACCTGAACAAAGCTCCTCAAGCGTGATGGAGGGGACCCTGCGTGCCTGAACTGCTCCAGCTGAAACCTGGCCCATCTCCTTCCCAGGATGCACAGAAAGCCAAACCACTCACTCACAAGCTTTTGGAAAAGAGAGCAGCAAGAAACTTCTGTACTCATGACAAACAGCTCCAATTAGAATATATGACCTACAACTATTTTGCATTTAACTCAAATGCACTTTTAAATTAGGTTTTTACTGTTTGAAAAAAAACATATGAAAATACTATAGATTATATTGTTTTTTAAAAAATTATTTATTTAGGTAAATTAATAAGAAAAAAAATGCAATAAACCCTAGGGTGGCTGGTCACACCACACTGTCACCACAGCAGTAGCCAGGTCTAGCCCCACCTCAATGTGACTGGAACACCCTTTATGGGCCCCCTGGCCTTCTGCAGAGCTCCAGTTCATTCCACATGGGAACCCAACTCCTACCCTCTAGCCGGGCGAACCTCACCCTTCTATTCTCAGTGCATGCTCCTCTGCTGGACCTGCTGCAATCACAAGATTCCCAAGGTGACAGTTCACCTTTTCTCACATTATACATGCAAGGAGTGACACAGACCAACCTTCATAATTGTTACATACTGAAGTTTTTCTATGAGATTTTACACACACACACACATACAGAGCTATACTGGAGATGGAACCTAGGCCTCACACATGCTAGGCGAGCGCTCTATCACTGAGCACAACCCCAGCCCCATGACATACTTTTGGTAATGGTCCCTGTGAGCATCTCTGTGTAATAGGCTCTCCACCACAGTTATTCTTAATTTATACGGCAATAACAGAATTGCTGTGGTAGTATTTCTGGGTCAGAGTATGAAGGGATCCTGACCCCCCAAGCTGCCTACACACTAACACCACTTACACTCGGGCCACCATGCCTAACATGCACCCAGCGGCCCCCTCCCTCAATTACACTAACTGCCAAAGGGAGCCTGCTGTCCTGGAAGCACCGACCACTGCCATTTTCATGAACAGACGCCTCTTCGCCAACCCAGCAATGCTGCCCAGTAAGGCCACGCCTTCCATTTCCAACAGGCGTGGACCAGGGAAGGGCTGCTGTTCCAGGCGCTTCAAGCGTTCTACACTCACATCAGCTCTACCAAGGAGGGACCCCCTCAGTTTAAGTGAGGAAGCCGAGGCTGGAAAAGACAAAAGGCCTAGCCCAAGGTCACAGGCTGGCAGGATGTGGATCTAGGACTCCAAACTAGATCCTTCCATCCCTCCCTACGACTGCTAAACAATTCACCTGGGCTACAATTGGCTAACCTAACCAATTCACATTTGAGCTTCAATCAGGGTCAGTCGGATTCCTGCTGTTCTGCTAAGAACTTCCCAAGAAGTTCACTGTGTCTAGAAAGGTGAGAACATTCCTTTTCTACCCTGTTCACCAGCTAGTACCAGGACGCGTGCCCAAGAGGTACACAGGATACACAGACACTCCAGCAGACACGGGAAGGCCCCCCTCCAGCCTGGCAGACTCCACCAACTCGCACCTTTACCGTTGTACTTGGCAACATCATGAAAAGGCTTGCAAAGCCTGACACGCTTCCCTCTCAACAGCAACAAAGTGCCACATCAAGGACAGAAAAACAGGCCAATGCACTTAAACGATGGAAAGGAAAATAATTCTGAATGACGAAAAACCAACAAACTGACCCAGAACTCGAGGCCTAGGACAAAGCAGACCCAAGGAGCGAGCAGTGTGGCTCTGCGTCCCCTCCCTCCTCCCTCCCCACTCCCCAGCTGCAGCCTTCCTCTACACTCAGCTGCAGCACTCCCGGGCCCTGGGCCTCGGCCTCTGCCTTTATGCCCCCCACACACATGGACTGTTTCACCCGCTGTCTGCTGTGGGACCACCAAATCAAGTAACTAAACACTGCTCCCTTGACATAGGAGGACAATGACATTTATAAAGAAGCTGGACTTCACTTCGGTTTCATCACCAGGAATTACTTTGTTATAAAGATCCATCAAATTTGAAGATTTGAGGGAAAACAAAAGACCCATTTGCTTTAATGTTGGAATGCCAAGTTTAATGTTGGTTTCAAGAAGTCACAGTGCCAAGCCCTATCAGGGAGGAGGCCCCCCATCTTTAAAAGGCACCAGAAGACTACCTACAGTGGGGGACTGTGTTGTGAACGCGGTGGTGCGTATGTCCACAGGCCTATATGGAGTCGAGCCACTCAGAACACGGGGGTGGGGGGGTGGGGGTGGTGGTGCTGAGGCAATGCTCATGCGCATTAGCAGAATTTAGCCATTCCACATTCGGTACCAATTTCAAAACACCATATTTATTTGCCAATCAAAAAGAAATAAAGCAATCAAGTTAGATTGCGGAAGGGACAGCAGGCAGAACAGATTTTCAAAAGAATGCAGCTATTCCCTCCCAGGGCCAAGTCTGCTTTTACGGATCAAAACACCACAGTGATCTTTTTTTGTGTGTGTATGTGGCAGTGCTGGGGACTGCACTCTACCACTCAGCCGTACCCCCTCCTGCAACACTACTACTTATGAATTAATTTCCTTTTATCTCAACATAAAGTTTTCACAGGAAAACATTTGAACTTTTACAGAAAACTATACAACACTGAACTATAATTTTTACCTGAAAACAGTCGATAGCCAGAATAACAATGTAATTTCACATTGGGTTCCTTTGAAAGACAAAGGCATGAGCCCTTAGAGTGTGGTCACACTTCACAAAACCTCAGTCTGAACAGTTACTACCTATCACCAAAGAGATTCAAAGGTTCCCAGTGCCTGCCCGCTAGATAACTAACTGATCAATCAGCAACAGTGGTTAAATTAACCCTAGAGCATGAAGTGGCGCAGGTGAAGCTGAGGGTGGCAGGCCACCTACTGATCCTGGAGAGTGTGACCAGCCTTGGTTCAGGTCCAACTCTCCAAGAGCACTGGCTCATACTGTAGCTTAGGACTATGTTGGAGGGACAGAGGAACCATCCATGCCAAGAAAGAATCAGGACCCCCCACAGGACATCCCAACACCTACCTACAAGCCTGGTCAGTGCGTGAGCCCCAGCAGTCCAGATCTCATTTCACTGCCCCGGTCCACAGCTCCTTTCCCAAGCCATCACCATTCCCTAGCATCTTAAGTCAACCAGGTTGTTAGTTAAATATGTCAGCAGACAAGTTAACAAGTAATTAAATAGCCAGGTAATCTGTGTAAATTTCCAAACTATGGGAGAATGCAAACCAATATACCCTTCATTAACAAAATGGGGGAGGGAGAGTCAGATCCTAACGCACACAGGTGCTCTTGAAATTATGCTGTAACTAAATCCAACTGCATTTAATTATCTAATTTATACATACCTCCCTTATCTTCTGACACACATATGTGGTAGTGAATAATAAGATAATATTTTTTTTCAATTCACAGATACAGCTGAGCAAGGTGGCACATGCCTGTAATCTCAGCTACTCAGGAGCATCACAAGTGCCAGATCACCTGGGCAACTAAGAAGTCTGTCCCAGAATAAAAAATAATAATGCTGGGGGTGTAACTGGTGGTAGAGCACTTGTCTAGCATTATGGTGCCCTGGGTTCAATCCCCAGTACTGCAAAGTCAACCAACCAACCAGACACACGTTACAGGTAAACCAAGACTGGCAAGTAGGGTATTGTTGAAGCTAAGTGATGGGTATAGGATCACTATTGTTCTTGAAAAGGATGAAACTTTTTATTATAGTGTTAGAAATAATGACTAAGCAGTACATTTGTCATCCCATCAAAGAACAAATTCCATGAAGGCAGGGACACTATCCTGCTCAATGCAGTAGTTCCAGGGCCCAGCACAGGATCTGGCATGAGATGGCCAGGAAATTGCTGTCTAATAAATCCACTGCTGTTAAGTGACAGCTGCCTATTACCAGCACACAGCATGGCACCAGAGACCCCATTCAAACTTCAGCCTGTCCCAAGCACCTTTCTCAGGACACAGAACAGACATTCCGGTAGTCATACCTGCTTACAAGATCTACTGAAATAACCACCAAACACTCCACTTTTACTGAGGCATGGTCTTCCGTGCTACACTCCTTTTTCTGTGTTTCTTGGCAATTCATGAGAATCTGATGTTCGAAAGTTTTCTCAATCCAGTACTTAAAAGATCTTGGCATTCTCGTCAGTAAGCCATGTCCTCTCCATCCTATTTCAAATTACAACCACCCAAGACTCCACTCTTATCTTTTTCTCAAAAGCACCTCCAACCATGTAACTTGCTTGTCTGTCTCCCACTGCAGACATGAGAGCAGGGTCTTAGATCCTGTGTTATTCAGTGGAGACCCCAATACCTAGAACTGTGCTTGGTACTCATGAGAAAACAAATACATAAGAAGACACAGCCAGGCACAGTGGTGCACACCTGTAATCCCAGAGGCTTGGGAGGCTGAGACAGGAGGATCCAGAGTTCAAAGACAGCCCCAGCAACTGCAAGGTGCTAAGAAACTCAATGAGACCCCGTCTCTAAATAAAGTACAAAATAGGGGTGGGGATATGGCTCAGTGGTTGAGTGCCCGCCCCTCAGTTCAATCCTTGGCACCAAAAAAAAAAAAAAAGTAGATACAAATCACTGAAAGCCACCTCAGAATAACTGAGTAAACAAGTACTAACGTAAGTATATACTTATAAAACTTGAACAGAAGGTACAGAACTATCTTTCTCCTGCAACTATTAAACAGAAACTATCTCACCTTGTTTTTGAATAGGCTTTTCTTTTCCCTCTGGACATGGGAGGAAAGCACATTTTAAGAGGTGGCAGAGTACATTTTACACAGATTAAGAATTTAAGGCTACATAGAGCAGTCAAGATGAAGAGTAAAATTCACCGTGATTTTTTTGTAGTTACAATAGAACAAAGCTGTAATGTCCCTCCTTTTACTAAACACTCACAAAATTTAAAATTTAACTACAGACAGAGCAAAAGCAACAGGACTTTCCCTGAAGCAGGCAGGGTAGAAAACAACTGTCAGGTGAGAACAAATCTATGCCATCCCAAACTTTTTCTTAAAAACGTCCTAACAGGTCTGGGGTTAGTGGTAGAGCGCTTGCTTAAATTGTGAGGCACTGGGTTTGAGCCTCAGCACCACATACACAAAAATTTCTCCACTAGCTACCCATCAATAAGGGTCTCCCACTTATTACATATGCCCCCCAAAGACAAACCCCCTGACTCATTCAGGGAGGCTCCCAATTTGCTAACAATCATGAGGCCCATGCAAAGTAAGCAGAGACCGGAAGAGAACAGTTTCCTGCCATTCCACATCAGCTACTTCCTATCACTGCAGTGGTACAAGAGTCAAACTAAGATGGGCCTTCTATTCTGGGTGCCTAAAACACACTTGTCTTAAACAAAAAGCAAGGATTCCTTGGCTAGCAAACTCTCAGCAAGCTCAAGGTCCTAACTGGAATGACTGGATCCCAGCAACACCCAATCTTCCCACTGCACATAGCTGATGATCCGAGGCCATAGGGAGTGTAGTCCTGAGGACTGAATGAGGGGCACTTTACCACTGAGCTACACCTCCAGCCTTTGGTTTTGTTTAAAGACAGGGTCTCACTAAATTGCCCAGACCAGTCTCAAACTTGTGATCCTCCTGCCTCAGCTTCCAGAGTCACTGGGACTACAGGCCTGCTGCATGTGCCACCAAGCCTGCCAGCCTTGGGATTCTTTGGCAAAATTTTTGGAAGCACAACATAAACTTATCAAAACAGGTTTTAAATTGCAAACAACCAAAAAAAAAAAAAAAAAAAAAAACAAGCCCCTCTGAACTCCACTGTGCTCACACATTCATATTTGAGATTACCTCCTCCTAATGCTAGACCATCAACTGCTCAAAAGAAGATGTAAGATTTCAATCCTAGGCTACTAAAAATAAAAACCCTGGTAAGCTAATGGATTTTTTCCCCCTCGGAGTAAAGGCTCTCGCTATGTTGCCCAGGCAGATCTCAAACTTGTGGGCTCAAGCTATCCTCCCACCTCAGCCTCCTGAGTAGCTGAGGACACAGGCATGCACCACCATGTCCAGCTTAGTGGAAATAAAGTTTAGGATTCACCTACAAACTCAGACTGTAAAGTGGCAAACAATCCCATCTCAAAGAACTTAAGTCTCTATAGAAGTATGAAATGCTTCACACAGGTAAACTCCTCTAGCTCACTGTCTAACTGGCCAAGTCACAAAGCCATGATGTCTTGTAAGGTGGGAGGGAAACATCTCAGAACCTTAACCAACAAGTCAACCTGCACAAGTATGGAACGGAAGAGTGTCACTAGAAATGGGGAAGAGCAAGAGAAGTGGGACAGAAAAATATTAAGAGGGACTTTTAGGGAGTGGGAAGGGTGCTGGGGGTGGGAGAGAGTAGATCAGTGGATGTGCAGAATGAATGCACAATGGATGGATGTATAGAAGTATCACAGGGAATACACCAATCTGTACAACGTGCAGTGACTGTAACAAAATAGGTAAAACGTATGCATTCTTTCTTGGAATTCAGTTGACCAAGTTTATCAAACCTGAAAATGATAAAACTGGCTACTGTTAAGAATTCGGCCAATTCCTCCAATTACTATTCCACATTCTTTCTGAAAAATACAGCATTCTAATACAACAAAATGAAAAAAACTGGTTTTTAGATGCAATGATATATGGACACAGACAACAGCAGACATTCTGAACCAATGACACTGCTCAGACTGGGGAAAAAACAGACTGCCTAATAAGTTATCTGAGACAGCAGTAAAGCGTGCATAAAATCACACGGTGAGTAGAGGCCTTGAAATTCAGGCGAAAGTGTCCCTGTGGAAATTTGGGAAGGTTATAATTCCTACACCTACCTAATCTATAGATTGAGCTCTCTCATAAACAATTATCTTTACAACAGCTTTGCGGACCAAAAATCTGCAGTCTTGGTCCCCCCACCCCCCACCCCAGCACTATGCCGGATTCTGGACTTCCAGACTAGGGAAGCTCTTCTGGCAAATCCGTGCAAATATTCCAAAATCGGAAAAACTCCAAGACCCGCAGCAACACCTCTGGCCCCAGCGTTTCAGGTAGGGGGCACTCGCAAACCGTGACGCGGCGGGTTCACCGGGCCAGGCGACCCGGCCGCCCCAGCACAGCCGCTGCAGGAGGCCGGGCTCCGCGCGCGCTCGGGCCGCCGCGGCAGCGCACGCACCCGGCCACGGGAGCCGCCGGGCGCCCCGGCTGAGCCGCCGGGCAGGCGCAGAGGTGGGGCCGCCGCTCGCGCCGCCCGGCCCGGACCCACGGACGGCTCGCGCGGCCCGAGCGCGCCCCGCCCCGGCCCCGGCCCGCCGCCCGGCCCCGGAAGCCCAGCCCCGCGCCGCCCGAGCCTGCGCGGCGCCGGCGGGGGGCGCGGGCCGCACGTGCGCGCGGGCGGCGGCCGCGGCGCGAACAAAGCGCGGCTGACCTTCACCGGGCGGGGCGGCGGGCGCCGCGGGGAGGAGCGCGGGACGCCGTCCGCCCCGCCGCCGCCCGCCCTCCGCCCGTCGCCCCGAGCTCCGCCGCCACCGCGACCTCCCGGCCGCCCCGCCGCCCGCCGTTACCCGCAGACGCCGCGCGCCCGCACCTCGCGCCTCCTGCGGCAGTGGCGGCCGTGCCTTCGCTCGCTCCGGGCTGCGCCGCCGTGGCCGCCAACAACGCCGCCTCCGGTTGGCCGCGCCGCCTGGCTCCGCCCTCAGCGAGCAAGGCGGGCTACGATTGGGCGAGCGCAGCGCAAGTCAACTGGGCCTCGGCGCCGCGCGCGGGGACCAATCAGGGGGTGATGAGAGGCAGGGGCTCCGCGCCGCGCTCAGGCCCGCGAGCCGTATGCAAATCGGGTGTGTGACGTCGGGTAGCCCCGCGTCCTGTGCGCTCTCCCGCCGCCACTCAGCACGTGGCGGCTGGCGGCCGTGCCGCTGTAGGCTGTTTTCCGGCTCAGCCGCAGCAGCGTCCGCGCCCAAGTGCGTGGCGATGCTCGGCTGTGTCCCCAGGTCTGTAATACTTCCCGAGCGGCTCTTCAAAACTTCCATTTCTCCTGGCGCGATGGCGCACGCTTGTCAACCCAGCGGTTCCGGAGGCTGAGGCAGGAGGAACGAAAGTTTGAGGCCAGTCTCACCAACTTAACGAGACCCTGTCTCAAAAAATAAAAAGGACTGGGGATGTGTCCCAATGATTAAGCGCCCCTGGTTTCAATCCCTGGTAACAAAACAAAACTTCCCTTTTCTTTGGGTGATGGTGCTTCTGAAACTACACACGTACACACACATAAATCCTACCCCCCGCACCGGGTTTTCACTGTGCTAACGAGTTTATAGTGGAGGACGGGGAGATTTAAAACCATCTGCAGACTCCTGGCAGAGGGGTGAAGGGCACGGGTTGCTGCAAAGCCCCTCGGGGCCGGAAAAGCAAGGCGAGCCCCCTGCAGGAGCTGGGTGTCCACCCGGGCCTGGGCCTGAGTGCCGCCTGGATTCCTTAGTGCCCCTTAACTGCCGTCCCACTTTTCCATAATGACCATGCAGTGCTCTTGGCGACAGCGGGAAAGGAAGCACAGACCGACCACGAAGGAAAAGAACCTGGAGCCTGCTCCAGTGTGTCTCCCCTACTCCACGGTCTCAGGTGCACCTGCCTTCATTGGTTCTGGCCCTGCCTGGATGTGGGGGTTGGTGTGGGAGGCACCAGGTGGGGGAGCCTCCCAGCTGAACCCTTGGGAGACCTGATGGAGGCGGGATGGGTGGTGGGGGTGGGGGTTCTTTCCCCAGGGTCACTTCTGTGATGTGGTCACTGGTTTCCTCTGGCCACCACAAGAAAGTACCACAAACCGGGTGAATGAAACAGGCATGTCAGTCCTCTGGTTCTGGAGGTCAGGAAGCTGAAATCAAGGTGTGACGCAGCTGTGCTCCCACCGGGACACTGGGTGAGGGGCCTTCCTTGCCCCTGGAAACTCCTGGTGGCTCCAGGCATCCTTGATTGTAACCCTGCCACTCCCAACTCCTCCGTCTCCATATGGCCTCCCCGTAAGTGTCTCTTCTTTATGAGGATGCCAGTCACCAATCAAGATGTACCCTAGGGATTCCATCTCAGTGTTCACACCTACAAAGAACCTACTGCCAAATGTCACAAGCCAAGACCTATGACTTGAATGTAGCCTTGGGAAGCCACCATGCAGCCTACCATCACGGGGGGGGGGGCACTGTGCCAGTCACCCCTGCCACTGGGCTGTGTAGAAGGTAGCAAGGGTTAAAGGGCAGGGATTCCTGCTGTACAGATTCTAGCTGGGTGACCCTGGCAAGTGCCCTGCCCGTCTCCCGTCTCTGAAGTGTAGTACCTGCTTCACACGGGCACAGGCACTGAGTGAGCAGCCAGCTTGATGCGGCCTCTGCTGTCCTTACCACCCCCTTCACTCGGGTAGTAGGACACCTTTGGGACAGGAGAGGAAGCAGACCCCCCCAGGCTCAGCCTGCCCTGAGCTTTGGGGTGCATCTAGTCCTACACAGGCCCCGGGCTCACAGCGAACATGTGTGGCAGCTGGGAGCAGCTGCTTGCTGAGCCCAGGGCTGAACCCGAAGCTCTGAGGGGCTAAAAGACTGGCTCTTGGGTCTGCCTGGGGCTGGGACGTTGGACCCAGGAACACACCTGCCCGTGCCTGGAGATGTGCACCCTCCAGGTGGGCCCCGTGGGTTTGAAAAGCAGGCCATGAATGTCACACGTTCTTTCTGCTCACATCTTCCCTTATCAGCACCCTCCAGTCACTTGGGTATTGAGGATGGCCACCCCCTCTGAGAGGCTTCGCTCCCACCCAGTGCCACCTCCCTTTTATTTCCATCAGGCACTGCTGCCTGCGTCCTTCACTTGTCCCCACCACTAGAAAAGAGCAGTGTCAGCAGGCTTCCAGGGGTAAGGCTGATGGGGCTGAGAGCTGAGGACCTACGGAGTGACCAGCTGGGCTTGGCGTGTGGAGCCTGCCCGGCCAGCTGCATACTGTGTTCTGGGACCTGTAGATAGCTCAGGGTGGCTCATGTCCCTACAGATAGTGTGGGGGAGCCCACAAGGGAGGTGTCCCCCGTATGACAGGGATTGGGGGAGGGGCAGGTGATACCTGGGTGAGGCTGCAACTAGGGAATTGTGGGCAATGTGTAGGTGGCCCAGGGGGCCCCCGTTCCTCTTGCATTCTCTCAGGTCGGTGCATGGTGGGTCTGGGACCCCCAGCAGAAATGGGAGTGACCCCGTGAAGGGGGTTCTTTGCAACCTGGAAAATGCCGTCTGTTCTGAAATTAGGTAACAATCATTACTTGCCTGCACAATGACTGCATGATCTGTTCTCCATTTTAGTCGTGGATGAATTTTTGATAAGTATTTTTATTTTTTTGGTACTGGGGATTGAACCCAGGGGCACTTAAACACTGAGCCACATCCCCAGCCCTTTTTTATATTTTATTTAGAGACAGTCTTGCTGAGTTGCTTAGGGCCTTGCTAAGTTGCTGAGGCTGGCTTCGAATATCTCATGATCCTCCTGCCTCAGCTTCCCAGCCACTGGAGTTACAGGTGGGTGCCACTGCACCACCTCTATATTTCATTTCTTCATTTATCTATTTAGTGGGCACCAGGGATTGAACTCAGAGGCACTCGACCACTGAACCACATCCCCAGCCCTATTTTGTATTTTATTTACAGACAGGGTCTTGCCGAGTTGCTTAGTGACTCGGTTTATGTTGAGGCTGGCTTTGAACTTGCGACCCTCCTGCCTCAGCCTCCTGAGCCACTGGGATTACAGGCGTGCACCACCGCACCTGGCATATTTTTAATAGACACACAGTAATAATGGGTGTTGATGGGGTCCAGTGTGGCATTTCCATGCCGGGGAGCAATGTGTACTGATCAGGTCGGGGTCACTGGCGTGCCCACCACCAGTTCTGTGTGCGGGAGCGTGAAGACCCTCTCTGTGCCAGCTGTCGGGAAGTGCTCAGTTGCCACCAGCCAGTTCCTCCGCTGTTGCTGTGCCATGGCACTTTACAAGTCAGTCCTCCTGCCCAGCTGCACCCCGAGCCCGTGTGCCTCCTCTCCAGCCACCCTCCCCCACCCTGCCCGGGCTCTGTGGCCACTGCCTCACTCGCTGCTTTGGGACCCTGCTTTAGCTTCTGCGGAAGTGAGCACGGAGCACTTGTCCCTGTGCCTGGCGTGTATCACTGTGCTCAGGTTCTCTGGTTCCCTTGGTTTCGTGGCACATGGCAGGACGCTCTCTGTGGCTGAGCGCTCTTCCATGACGCTTTTGCACTCACACCCAGGAGGACTCCTTATGGATGGCCGCAGAGGGCGCTGCGCAGGGCCTGCACTTGCGGTGTCTTCAACGTGCCAACGTCAGCTCTGGTGGTTCTGGGGAGCGGGACAGCGGTCCCGCACAGTTCTGTTTCCGTGTTCGAGGGCCCTCCGTGCTGCTCCCACGATGTCCCCAGCAGCACTGTGCCAGGGCTCCCTTTTCTCCACATCCTCAAACTGCGCCTGTTGCGTTTTGTCTTTCATTGTCACCATCGGATGGGGGCGAGGACAGCTCACGGTGCTCTTGATGTGCCTTTCCCTGTGCCCGCGTTTTCCAGGCCCTTTCCGTATCTCATTTGGCTCTTGGGTGGATTTATTTCCATAAAGCACTAAGTCGTTTCTCTGCTACAGAGAACAGTGACTTATGAGACTGGTGTCTATTTCCTGTGGCTGCTGCAAAGTCTCACAAACCAGGGGGCTTGAAGCCACAGTGGTCCCTTCTCTCAGCTCTGGGGGCTGGGAGTCGCAATCCAGGCCTCAGCAAGGCTGGGCTCCTCCCAAGGCTCCAGGCAGGACCACAGCCTGTGTACCCCTCTTACACAGAGCCAGTCACACTGGATTTAGGGCCCCCAACTCTAAGATGACCTTATCTTCACCCATCTAATCACACGTGCAGACCCTATTTCAAAAAAGGTCACATCTGCAGGTCCAGGATGAACATGAACATGGGGACCCTATTCAACTCAGTACAATGTCCTGAGAATCTGGTGCTTCTCTTGTGTCAGTGGCCATTCTCAGGGGACATGCCCCTGTGGGGTGAACCCTTTGCCTCAGTGGGGCTGCAAATTTCTGGACATTCCATATTGAATGCTCAGAGCTGCTAGGCTGAGATTGAGGCCTGGCCCACTGCTGTGGGAGGGGACAGGCCTCTTGCTGACCACCCTCACTGAGAGCCCCTGCTCTGCCATCCACAGGGGCCAGACACCCGCAGTGGCCGCTGCTCTGGCCCCAGAGGACAGTATGGTCCGGGCATTTTGGACCCGTGTCTGAAGATCTCAGGAGCCGGCTGAGCAGGTTTTCCACTTCAAACCCAACACCCAGAACATGGGAACCAGCCCGTCTCCCTGAAGTCCCTGCTCCTTCCTGGAGACGCTGGAGTCGGGGCATGCTCACTTCTGCTCCTGAGCCCTCAGGCTCCAGGCTCTGGTGGTGCTAGAACAAGGCCCTTGCTTAGAGCCCAGTCATGCTAGACTCGGGGGACAGAAGCCTGCCTGGCTAGCCACTGCCCACTCAGCCCAGGTCCCTTTCACCTGGAGGGTCCCTGTCCTTCCTGAACTAAGCCACGCTCCTGCCTGGCCCTCCATCTCAGCTGTCCTCCAGCTGTGGGTACCCAGGGAGTCTGCCACCCCCTGCCCTGTCCCCTAGTCTCCCATGAGCTCTGTCCCTGCCACCTGCTGCTCACATTAGCACTGCCCACCAGTAACACTGACATGAGGGCAGGAGAGGGGTGGGTCTTGGTTTAAAAATCCCCAGATGCTGCTTAACTGCAGTGGCTGGGGAGCCCTGGTATTAGACTCCCAAGGTGGCCCAGGGGCTCCTTGGCACGGAGGGTCTCACCCCGTGGTTCTGGCTCTGCACCAGCAGCCCTCCCCAGGTGCTGCCACCAGCTGTGGCCGTCAGCAGCCGTTTTCCTCTTGGGTCCTGCCTCCCGGAGCTCAGGGAACCTGGCCTGTGCTGTGCTCCTGGACTCCCTGTCCTTGCAGGTGGTCCCTGAGGCGGACGGAGCTCTGGAGGCAGACCGGCACCTGGAAAAGCAGGCGGCATCTGGCTAGCTGCGCCAAGTCGCCCGGGCCTGTGGTGGTGGTAGGCAGCATCTCTGTTCCCATCCGTGGGGTTGCCGCCACTGAGGGAGGGGGTGCCTAAATGACAGGGCATTGCAGGGAAGGACACTGGAGGCACGTGAGGGCACAAAGAGCCTGTTTCTCCGTCAGGTTGGACGTTGTCTCCTTCATGTGATCTTTTCTTTTTGTGGTGCTGGGGATGGAACCCGGGCCTTGAGCAGGCCGGGCAAGCTACACCCCAGCCCCTTTGGCATCTGTGAAGTGACTGTGCCTTTCTCCCTAGAACCCACAAGTCACCTGTGGGGGGACACTTTGCCACGGTGCGTCATGCAGCCCCTGGAACTCTCCAGCCGTCTCAGCAACTCCATCAAGACCAGAAAGGGTCGCCCTTCTACCAGTGGGCAACATTGGGCCAGTCTTCCCTTTAGCTGGGCCATCTGGTGGCCCTGAAACAGTCCCATGAAAGGAGGAAGAATGTCTGATGCGGTCACTTATGCACAACAGGTTTGTAGAGGAAGGGCTGCCACAAGAGCTGCTCCAGGAGTGACAGTACTCTTTGGCTCTGTTTCTGAGGGAGAGCGGAGGCTCCTGGGTCCCAGCTATCACACTCTCCACTGCCCCAACTGTCCCAGACATGCCAAGGGGAGCTCCCGGGGAAGCTGTAGATCGAGTGCCGGGGTCCCGCGAGCCCCGAGGCCGCACTGTGCAGGGCCAGAGCATGCCAGGTGAGTACCAGGCACCCATGCTGGCAGCGGGTGGCTCCCCATGAGGCCAGCGCATGGGCAGAGCTGCCTAACTGCCACCACAAGGACACACCACTGTCCCACTGAGGTGACCTCCTGCTGTCCCCTGCAGCCACCCCCACCACCCCCATAGCTAGGTTTGAGAATAGTACCTACATGGGTGGCATGTGACCTCTGAGATGAGCTTTCCCCTTAGTGTGATTCCTAGACCCAGCCAGCAGTACATGCCACTGGCTCGCCCATATTCTTTTGCTGTGACTCCATCAGTCATTAGAAGTGTCCTTCTTTGGACACAAAGAGTCCAGGCTTCCCACTTCTGTACTGGCGGATTCTGAAGGAGGTGGCAGCATCTAGCGCTCACTGCTCCAAGGAGTCGCCTTCCCGTCTAGAGCCAGGAGACACTCTGCGGCTCACACTGTCGGTCAGGTCATATTGCTTTGTCCAGTTCATACGGAACAGCACAGGGACTTAACTTGTTTTTTTAAGTTTGTATTTTATCTCTTACATTAAAATCCTGGTTGCTGACATCAGTGTTATTTGCTCTGTCTCAGCATAGAGTTTGGAAACACCATATCAATGTTACTAGAGGCAGAACTACCATGTCACGCTGGACTCCTGTGCACCCCTGGCCTGGGCAGGCCCCCACCGAGGTGACTAGCAGAAGCCGGTCTCTGAGCTGAGCTGATCAGTTTCCAGCAGCCATGGTTTGGATCTGAATGTCCTCCAAAGGCCCAGGTGTAAAGGCCTGGTCTCCAGCCCATGGTGCTGTTGGGAGGTGGGGGGGGGGTCCAACTGGGAGGAGGTAGGGTTATGGGGTTGACCCTGAGGGGAGATTGGGAGCCCTGCTCTTCCTCTCTCTCTGCTTCTGGCCTTCACAGAGAGCGGCTCTGCTCCACCACTTGCTCCCTGCCATGAAGTTCCCTGCCCACCACAGGACCAAGCCGGCCACAGTGGCAGACAGCACACTGGGAAATAGCTGCTGTGGTTTCCTGGTCCCCCCAGATTCCTTCAAAACCTGTCCTGCTCCTCCCCAGGGACGTGGATGGCTCTTTGTGATGGTCTCCACTAGGAAGATGCCATGGCCTCTGGAGTTAGGACCCTCCAGCTCTTCTCTCTGGACACAGCCTCCAAAGTCGCTGGGAGAGACCACAGCAATGAGAGGTGCCCAGCAGCCCCAGCCCAGGGCCAGGTGAGAACCCCAGATGAGCTGCCTGACTGCCAGGAACTGCCTGCCAAGCCCCTGGCCAGTGTAGCCGATGGCTGTGGTTCTCGGCCACCAGGTTCTGAGGTGTCTGTTATGTAGCAATAGCTAACTGGGACAGGCTGCTTAGTGCTGTCTGGGGGACTTTTTTCTTTTAAATATAAAATACCAATAAAGTTTGGGCTAGGGATATAGCTCAGTTGGTAGAGTGCTTGCCTTGCACACGCAAGGCCCTGGGCTTAATCCTCAGCATCACACATACACACACACACACAAAAGACCGACAAAGTCAGCCTGCACAGGACAGCCCGCCAGCTCTGGGCTGAGGTCCTACAGGGACAGGGCTGCACCAGCCTCACACAGTCTCATGCTGCCACATTTCACACTTGGGGGGGCCTTCAGGGCAGCTTCCTACAGGCAGAACCAAACCATAGGGACAGGGTACGTCCACCACTGGGCATTGCCACACCCCCCAAGTGTGTGGTCTCCTACCAACACCAATGCCTGCCCTTGGTCCAGTCGGAGCTGGCCCACACCAGCCTTCACAGGCACGGGGGGCTTCTGCCCCTGGCATGACACTCCACCAAGGCCGGCTGGGCACATCTGAGGGCAGACTCTCAGCTGGAGTGAGCACCCTGTGGGGAGCTGGTGGGGAGGACACGCCCCCGGTGTGGAGACTCCTATCTCGCCCGCCAGCCCTGCAGACCCGGGCTGCGTCAGCCGTGGCAGGCCTGGCAGCTGGCCAGGGGCCCACCCGCAGCCACTGGCCTGCTGCTCTAGGAAACCTGCAGTGTGCGTGTTCATCAGAGCAGAGGCAGACTGAGCGGTCTTTGTCTGCGGCCCAGCGGGATCCGCCAGGCTGAGCCGGTCTTTTTCCTACTCAAATACCTCCAAATGCACCCACACAGCAGGGATTAGCCGGGCTGCTGGCATGTGGGGAAATTCCTCCGCTGGCTCCACTGACCAAGCGCTTAAGTCACAACCTGCTGACCACGCGGCCCGGCTGCCAGCTCCAGCAGGAGCTGAGTGGAGGTCGGCGGCAGAGAGGGCGGCAGGGCCTCACTGTTGACAGGGTTTATTGGTAACGTTGCAGGGCGACGGCCACGTGCACCTACGTGAACCAGTCCTCTGCTCGGGGCGAGGACAGCTGTCCACAGGACAGGAGTGCGGGCGCTGCCCTGGGCGGAAGCCTCAGTGCCCGGCCGTCAGGGCAGACTTCCGTTCTGGACCATCTGCAGGTACTCCTCGTGCAGCCTCTCCTGCGCCTCATACAGCTTCCGCAGCCTCTTGGAGAGCCCCTTGCTCAGCTCCCTGCCCTCTGTGTCGTGCGTGGGCAGGCCCTGCAAGGGCAACACAGAGCTGCCAGGCCCGCCACCCTGCACCCTCCTCCCTCCTCCACGCGCCTCTCCCTGCTGTGGCCGCGTCCTCTGGTGAGGGCTTTTGGTCACCACCTGCTCAGGGTCCAGCATGCTGACCCAGCAGCATTGGCTTAAGAGTTTAAGACCATGGCCACCGTGGAGAATGGTGACCAGGGTCTGGGCACCCTGTCTCTGTCAGGGCCCACCATGCTGGAGGGGTGCAGCAAATACACCTAGACCTGGCAGGGAGGCCGAGGGTGGGGCAGAGCTGGGCCGGCTAAGGCCCGAGGCCCTGCCGGGCTCTGTTTCAGCCATCCGAAGTCCGGCCCAGGCCGTGACTCCCACTGTCAGAGGCAGGAGCAAGGTGGAGGCACCTGCTAGGAGGGGACCCCCTGGGCCCCAACCTCCCCTAGAATCTCCCACATGCCCACGGCTGAGAACTCCTGCCACCCCAGTTCAGGGTGGTCTAATGAGTCCTGAAATGTGGAGAAGGATTTCTTACATTTTCATCAAACTTGGAATATTTGTCACTTTCTGACAGGAACATTTCACCAGGTGGAATCTTCATCCTGGCCAGCTTCGCCGCCTGGAACAGAGCAGGGTCATAACCACCAAGCAGCAGGCAGGGGCTTCACACTGTCCCCAGGATGCCCACTCCCACCCCAGCCCCCAAACTGCTCTCAAACTCAGATGGCTGGAAGGAATGTGGAAGCCAGGGCAGGAACTCAAAGGGGCCCGCGTTCGTGGAACAGAGGAAAGGCTGTCAATCGTCCCAAGGGCAGCCAGACTGCAAGAGCTGCCCAGTGCGGTGACGGGCGGGTAGTCTCCCCTGGCTGTCTCCCTCCTGGGTGGACCCCCAGGTTCCAGGGCACCATGTAGGAAGGCAGGTGGGGGCAGAGTGGAGCTCCCTTTAGAGGGTCCTCCGGGGCCTGGCCAAGTCCAAGGGAGGCCGAGAGCCACAAAGGCCCAGGCCAAGGTGCATTTCTACCCAGGGAAGTCCCCCCAACAAGCAGACGTGCTCACTTCCTGCTCTCGCTTCCTCCGGGCGGCCTCCTCCTTCTTCTTCCTCTTCTCCTCTTCAACCTAGGGGAACAGAAAGGGTCAATGAGCCAGGGTCCCAGTCCTCCTGCTGTCTCCCACGACCTGGCCTAGGGCTGGACTCCTGTCCAGCCCAGCCCAGCCCTCGGAGTGGGAGACAGATTGGTGCCCTGGGCTTAGGTGGCACACCTGTGCTCAGCAGTGGCTGACCCTTGTTCCAGAGCTTCTCAGTGGCCCTCTGGGTGCCCACCATGCTCTGGACGTGAGGACAGGGCAGCAGACAAAACCAACATTAAAAGCTTCAGGCACAACAGCAGGACACTGACCAGAAGGACAAACGTGGTCTGGAAGGGGGGGCTGCATCTAGTGGGGCCTGGGGACGACCTGCACAGGTCATGGTACCCAGGAGAGCAAGGGCACAAGGCAGGATGGGGAGAGGGCAGAGGCCAGCAGCGCCAAGGAACGGGTACCAGCGTTGGGGCAGTCAAAGAGATGGGACAGGAGGAGGTGAGCAGAATCCAGGATTCCACTCCACCCAGCAGAATCCAGGGGAGGGGCTGGGGAGGCCTGGCCCGGGGCTGGTGGTGGAGGCAGCTGGTCTCAGGTGAGGTCAGGCCAAGCCTGCGTCGGGAGTTCGGGCTGCCGTGGGCACGGAGGTGCCTGCCACCCATGGGGAGCCGAGAACCTGATTCCTTTGGGATGTCCAGGGTTTCGGGTGCTCCTGGCTTCCTGGAGCTATGAGGTAAGCAGCCAAGTGCAGGAGCATGGCAGGTGGGCTCTGGGCTGGGGCCTGGGGTCATGGCCGATGCCCAGTGGACACCAGAGAAGCGGTGGGCTGGGCAAGGCCACAGGGGAGGGGAGGGGAGGGCTGGGGAGGGGAGGCAGGAAGGCGCCCACAGAGCGCCAGGACGGCAGTGTGCTAGAGGAGCGGTGGCCTGTCTAGGAGGACTCGGGGCCCTTTCAAGGCAGGAGTGCTCGTGTGCGGAGAGACTACTCTGGAGGAGGGCAGGCAGGGGCACGCTGGAGGGCCTGGGAGCCCGGCTCCGTGCCGCAGTGGTGAGAGCCCTGGCCCGAACCGTGGACCTGGGGGAGCCACGAGCTACTGCCTCAGAGGGAAGAGGTTTCGGCAAGGCACCCCAGCTTCAGGCCAGATGTGTGGGCAGGAGGCTGGGCCACCCCTGGCTGGGGGTGCAGGAAGGCCCCAGCCAACTCCTGGTCACCTCCAGGCAGCTGGCAGGCTACACCTCCCCTAAGGAGGCTGTGCTTGCTCGGTTCAGGAGGGGAGCCCGTGTGGACGGAGACCCAGGCTGGGGAGAGCAAGTGTGACAGAAATGGAGAGGGCCTCTATGGGAGGTCACGCCACAACCTCTAGGGCAGGCTCCCTTCACACCTCCCTTGGTCACCACCCTGTGACTGTCTGGAGTCCCCCAGGCAGCTCCAGCTGACTCTCCTCAGCTGATGGGTAGCTCCTCCCCATGTCCCCAGGCCCTGCAAACCCAGTCTGTGTACACCCGAGTCTTGGGCCCTGCTCCTGGGGGGTGGGGGGCTTGCTGCAGTGCCAACGCAGGCCACTCTCAACTCCATCCCCAGACCCAACCCTGGCTCTGTCAATCACCTCTCCTCTCCAAGTCCCTCTCGAGTGGCCCGGCCCAAACCTGCTCTGGAGGCCACCCCCGGGGCCCACCTGTCTCAGTGCCACTCCCCGTTCCTGTGTGGCTTGGGAATCCACATGTCCCTGAGGGCACCTCACAGGCTGAGTCCAGCAGTTCTGATGTGTTTTTGTTCCTGTTCTTTCTCCCACTGACAGCCAGGTCTCTGAACATGGGATCTCTGGATCATGGGGTCTCGCTGGGGTGGAGGAGCTTTGGGAGGGGCACTCTGGGAAGAGCCAGAAGGCACTGAGGGTCTGCTGTCACTCGCCTCCCCCCAGCTGAGAAGACGGCCTGCTGTTGGGTTCAGGCTGTCGGGCAGTTGCGGAGCTGACTTTTCTTTCGGACATTCACAGGGACAGGGATTTGTTTGGTTTGGGCCCTGGGGATTGCCCAGGGCTCCGTACATGTTGCAAGCTCTCCACCACTAGGTCACACCTCAGCCCAGCACTGGCATATTTTAAAATAAAAGCATAAATGTAAATTCTTAAAACCCTAAAAGTGTTTTGTTTTCAACAGAATCAAGCACAGTCATTCCAACTTTACCAACCCTTTTCTTCTCTTCCCTCTCTCTTAGTAAGGTCTCTCTGTCCACCAGTTTCACCACCGTTGGCAGTCCTGAAAAGCAGACAGCTGGTGAGATGCGGGCCCATGCACCTGTCCTCCTGCAGGCTGCCTGCCAGCCTCTGAGCCGTCAGCCGAGCTCCCACGCCACACACTGTGGACAACAGGGGGCCTGCCTGACAGCTCACACTGTCACCAGGCAAGGTGTGACACGGTGACAACTACAGCGCCTCGGCTGCTCCCTGAGTGTGGGAAAGGAAAGGCAGTAGAGGCCAGAGGACTATAGGCATCGGACTGTCAGGCCCAAACACATCACAAACCACGACTACCCTCCTGAAGACTGCCTGCCTTGCTGCGCTGGGGACACCTAGGGACATTTGGGAAGAACATGGAGATTCCACTTGGGGATTCCTTTTTTTTTTTTTTTTTTGGTACTGAGAGCAGAACTTAGGGGTACTATACCACTAAGCTACACCCCTACTCCCTTTTATTTTTTGAGACGGGGCCTTGCTAAGTTGCCAAGGCTGGCCTTAAACTTATGATTCTCCTGCTCAGCCTCCTGAGTTTCTGGGATTACAAGCAAGCACTACCGTGGCTTGGCTTCCACTTGGGGATTTGTCAGGAAGTCATAAAACTGTGGGGCCCTCAGGAACTCTTGGTGTGTCCCCTCCCGTGTCCTTTCCCAGATCTCTGGCAAGCAGGTTGAGAGGCTCACCCACCTTCGTGATCTTCAAACCGCACCCCAAGCTCGGGCAGGATGTCATCCCGGAGGGCATCGCTGAGCTGCAGGACCTCAGGGACTGTTGGCAGAGAAAAGTGGTTCTGTTAGACATGCAGGGAATCCCAGGTCCCCCGGACCACGCACTGTCCCCAGTGCCTAGAAGAAGCACCAGCTTGATTCTGTGGGAAGCAGAAGCGGCCCAGAGATTACCAAGGCCACCTCCATCAGGGAACCTGGGGTGCTGCTCCCAGAGCCCAGACGAGCCCAGGCCTAGTAGCCACCTCCCACGGTAAGCCTGAGGACCAGCAAAAGCTTGTGCAGAGTGGCCAGTGCCCAGGGCCTGGCTGCCTGGGATGCTTGCCAGCGGGTGTCTGGGATGCCCAGAGCGGGTGCAGCAAGCAGGGCCAGGCTTCTTCCTGGTGCAGGTTCCTACTGCACAACCACGAGGCTCCCAAGGCACCAAGCGCCCCTGGTCCCAGGTAAAGGCCCTGGGAACTCCTGGCCACCAAATCTTGGCTCAGGATCCTGAAGGAGACACACTCGGTAGGTCAGGCCTCGGGCTGCTGCTGTGCCTGCTCAGGGCCTGTGCCCTGTGCCCCTGAAGTCTTGAAAGCGTTCCCTGCTCCCCTCATGGGCCTCAGTGCTGGAGAAGGACCAGGCCACCAACTGTAAATGCCCTGAGAGAGCCAGGACACAGCTGGGTGAAGGGGGTCCAGGACAGAGGCTGGGTAGCCCAGCCTGCTTATCCAGCACCTAGGCTCAGCCTGACCTCCGGGCTGTGTCAGGATGAAAGGCAGGGGAACCCCCAAAGCACACGGCTGGAGGAGACAAGACAAGGCCGGTCCGCTTGAAGCGCTCTTTCACGAAGGACACAGCACAGCAGACCGGGTGGTGAGACACCGGGACTGTACTGCGGACAGTCCTGCAGGTTTAGGCATTCCCAACCTCTGAGTCGCTTTCTCTGTTGGTGCCAAGGGCAAGATCAGTGACCAGCTGACTCACCCCTTCCTGGCACCTGGTCAGAGGGCAGTGGGAAGGCTGCAGCTCTGGGTGGGGCTGGGGTCCTTAACATGGAGCACAGTGAGGCCACTGGAGTCACACAACACAGCTCTCCTAGGCCCACGTGGGCCCACTCCAGGTCTGGCCAGTGTTCCGTCCCTGTCGCATTTAGAAACCAAGAGCCCTGAAGGACTTGATTTCAGACAGTTCTGGCCACGACCAACCCAGCCTTTCCTAAAGGAAACGCAGCTGGACCCGAGGGGAGGCCCAGTCAGGCAGGGGGCCAACACCAGCGCCCCCGCCCGGACTGCACTGCCCAACTCGCAGGGCCTTGTCACGCTGGGGAAGGACCTCCACTTAGAAATGTGAACATCTGCAGTACCTCAGCCATGCCCACCACTGCAGATGGTCCCTCTTTCACAGTGGACACTGTCAGCTGGCCCCCAATGGTTATGACCGTCCCTGCCTCAGTGCTAACCCACATCTGCTGTTCCAGCCCACGTCAAATGTCACCAGGGAAACACAGGGTGTGACAGGCAAATAGGATGCCAACCATCCTCATCCTCAGGCCAAGACCCTGCCCACTGTGATGGGGTCCCTAGAGCAGGCACAGGGAGGCCTCCCACTCCCAACACACACCACACACACTCCCTGGGAGACCCCCCGCCACAGCCCACCTGGCCTCTGCAGAGCTGAGGAGCAGGACTTGCCACCTGCCCTCATGCTGAGGCCTGCTTGTACCCACTCGGCTTGAAATTCCCTCCAGGCCCGTGAAACCTTTTGGTGCCTCGGGCCTGGCCTGCTCTCTCCTCTGCTACTGAACAAGTGCAGGCCCCCAAGACCACAGCAGCACTCTGCACGGCCACGGCCACGGCCACGGCCACACGTGGTCCATCCCACCCCGAGTATCACTCAGCCCTGAAAAGGCACAAAGCACTGCCACACAACCAGCTGGCAGACACTGGAGACACGGTGCCACAGGAGAGATGCTGTACCCGACACCCAGGACGCTATCTACAGACAGAAAGCAGGCTGGGTGGACGCATCAGAAGAGCGCGGGCTCTGTCACCCAAGAGTTGGGGGCGGAAGACCAGCCTCTGAACTCTCTGTTGCTACCTAGGTTTAGGCCTGAACCAGGCGTGATGGCGCACACCTGTAATCCCAGCACCTTGGGAGGCCGAGGCAGGAGCATTGCAGGTTCAAGGCCAGCCTGGGCAACTTAGCGAGATCCTGCCTCAAAATACATAAATTTTAAAAAGGGTGTGACGTGGCTCAGTGGTACAGGGTCCCTGGCCCAGTGGTAGAGGGTCCCTGGCCCAGTGGTCAAGGGCCCTGGGCTCCCTCCCCAGGACCCAACACAGAAACAAAAGGAAACAAAACGGCTCTGGCTAGGTGTAGGTCTGTGGCCAGCTGCTTTCTGGGGTTGGGAATGCGGACCTACAGGGGAATTAGGCAGGAGTGGGGACCATCCACGTCTGAGGCCGCCTGAGCAGAGGCGTCCCCAGGTCAGAAGACCAGGCACAGCTGCCCTGGAGGCAGAAGGGCACAGCAAAGGAGCATGGCCTTCCCTGGATGTGGTCCCCAGACAGGGCACCTCCTGGGGACACCTGGGCCAGCCATGAGGACTCACGGTCCTGTTGACTAGAGATGCTCCTGAATGACAGGGTCCATTGTGGCTGTCTCAGTCAGCAACTCCTTAGAAGTGTCCTGCTCGCATGGATGGGGTGACCGTCAGCACCCCGGGTGGCGACTGTTCCTCTCTCCCTCTTGGTGGGCACTGCATACTGCCCCAGGAGCATGTGCCCATAGAGCCCCAGGGCACCCATCAGAGCTGGCTCCCGTCAGTGGAGTCGGGGACAGGGATGGAAAGCAGGTGATGCCACGAGCAACTTACTGCCCAGAACAGACTGGGGAGAAGCAGCACAAGGCAACGGCGATCCAGCCCCGGGGAGCAGGAAGACGCAGGAGCCCCTTGTGGAATGCCACTCAGCTTTCCAAACAGATGGAAATCCTCAGGCTGCTGGGACGTGGAAGAGTTGAGGACGTTCTGCTAAGTGGGGGCAGACAGGTGCAGAAGGACACACTGCCCTCCACTTACATGAGATCCCTGGAGCACTCAAATTCAGACAGAAAGTAGGATGGGGAGCAGGGCTGGAGGGCGGGAGTCACATTCAACAGAACAGAGTCCAGGCTGGGGAGAGCAGAAGCCTGGGGGTGGCGGTGGCTGCCCAGCAGAGTGGACATGCCTAGTGCACCAAACACAGTCACGGTGGTAACCTCCGTAGAGAATATCAAAGAGGCGATGGGGGTGACCACAGGCGACAGAGGTCTGCCCAGCCCTGCAGGCCCTGTCCCAGGCTCCCCTGACCCCTGCTCCCTCCTGGCCTGGCCTGGGCAGAACTGCTGCCTCAGTCCACTCTGGAGCTTATGGCCCACTCTCCTTCTCCTGGGCCTGTCACAGTGCTGGGAATCAGAGCCACACTTGCTGCTGCTGCTGCTGCTGTGTGGGTAGAGCCACGTCCAGCACATGCCTCCAGCCCCTGGACTGTCCAGAGAGCCCTGGGGTCTCTGGCCCAGGTAAGCTGACTGCAAGCCCACCTGAGCGTCGGGGCAGAGGAGTGCTGCATGTGAGCACAGCATGGTGATCCCATCCCTTGGCATGACCCACTTCTCTGGCTGTCCACTCTCTCCAAGCAACAAACAAACAGCAAAAAGCCAGCCAGCAAGCTACTCTGAGGCCAGCCTGCTGGGGCTGCTCTAAAGGCCAAGCACACCCTGCCCTGGTCAGTGTTGCAGTGCTGTGGCTACCGCATGGCCAGGCCACCTTTGGAGCCCATTGGCCTGCATGCCCGAGTTCCTCCTGGGGCTGGGGTGTGCTCAGGAAGTCATGTTACAGGTGTGCTCCCTGTGTGCCCTTGGGGGCTGAGTCCTGGGCTCAGCCTCCGATGTCCTGACAGGCCGACGGAAATGCCCAGCTGCCCACAGGGCCACTGCTCCAAGCCCAGGACCCCAGCGATGGCAATGGGGGCTGCTGACATTGAGAGATCTACACAGCTCTGCAGTGGGCCATCAGGTGCTTCTCAGTTTGGTGAAAGTGATTTAAATCACTGAGAAGCACCAGGTGAGACAGCAAGCACCAAATGCTCGCTGCAGCCTGCTCACTGGCTGCTGGCAGGCCAGGCCCCTCTATGGGCACAAGAGGCAGCCTTGGAATGGGGTCACCCAGCCCGCCTCCTCTGGACGTGTCCTGCACTCCCCCTGACCAGAGGAGCTGCAGGCTGAGAGTCGTCTTCCCTTTTGCTCTGCTCTCCAGCACAAGACAGGCCTGGACCTGGTCCCGAGCCTCCCCCTGGCCACGCCTCGCATCCTCCTGCAAGAGGCAGCCTCTCCATTTGCTGGTAGTGGATGGAACTGGACTATCATGTTAGGTCAAGGAGCTAGATGTCCTCTCTGATATGTGGATTTAACACACCATGTGGGGTGGGTGGGGGAACGGAGTTCACTGGATTAGACAAAGGGGAATAAAGGGAAGGGAAGGCGAAGGGGAAAGACAGTGGAATGAAGCAGACGCCACTTCCCCATGTTCACACGAGAACACGACCATTGCGAACAACCTCAAGTACGAGACGTCAAAGCGCACTCTCCTGGTATCCAAAAGGAACCAACAACAAAAACAGGCAGCCCCCCCCCCCCAGGCTCTCCTGGGTGCCCTGCACTCCACCATCAGCCACGCGGCCTAGACGCTGACCTGCCTGGACACTGTCCTGCAGTGAGCCCAGGATGCTCTCTGCACAGTGGAGGCTCGGCACCACCGGCTCCTGGCACCGACCAAGCGGAGCGGGGCAGGGGACGGTCGCCGCCTCCCCCAGGCCCTGCTTTCCTCTTCTGTAAAACCGTGAGGTCAGACAAGACAGCGTGGGGGAAAGCAGCTGGTGAGGCCACCCCGCATCCTGACGGGCGTCAGTGGTGCTGCCACAGGTTCAGAACCCTCCGGCAGGAGAAGCCAGAGTGCCGCGGGACAGCACTTACTGCCAGGTTTAACAACCTGCACGGACTGGCCCAAAAACCAAAACGCAGAGATCCAGCACTTCCCAAATCTCAAGTCTCACACACTCAGGATGTCAGGATATCCAAGAATGAAGCACAGACAGAAAGCCCTCGTGGGGGACCCCCAAGATGAAGGCATTCCGCTGCCAAGCCCCATGCAGAACAGTGACTCTGGGAGCACCCCCCCCCCCAGCAGGAGGCTCCCGCCCTGGGCTCGGCGTTCCAGCACGCCTGCCGGCTCACCAGGAGCGGAACTCCGCCTTCCATGGCTCTGCAGGATGGCCACAGCAGTCCACGCAGCTCTCGCCCACAGTCCCGCCAGGCTCTGCCCTTTGTGCTGCCCCCATGGGGCCTGCAGCGTGTGGGCAGCCCACAGAGGGTGACGCGCGGGGTCTGAGCGCAGAGAGGAGCAGCTGTGTGCTCACCCAGCGAGGAAGAGCCGCTCCTGCTCTCTGAGCAACGGCCTCACCTTTTTCCTCCCGGGCAATCTTCCGCACGCCTTCTCTGAATTCCGATAACACCTGCAGGTAGGGCATGACTGTGGACTCGAGCTGCGGAAAGAAGGTCTTGGCTCAGAGGGCTGCTCGCCTGTGTTGTGATGAATACCTCGTTAGGTATTCAATTCAGAAATGTAGTGCAGGGCGGGGACAGCCTGGGCAGTGCTGCTGGGCCTAGTGTCCCAGAGCCTGACACCTTGTCCCCAACACATGGTCTACAGGTGTGCAGGTGACAAGCACCTTGCGGGCCTGCAGCACAGGTGACATGGGCCAGAGGGCACAGAGCCTCCTGTACACTCTGGCCAGAGGTGCTCAGCAGCTCCTCTACAGTATACTAACTGCATGCTTCCAGCAGGGCAGACACAGAACTGTGAGGACCTTCTTTATGTTACAAGTGGCCGCTGGGCTGGTCGTGAGTCCCACATGCACTTGCCGAGGTGTCCACGCACTTAAACATCCGCACAAGCACTGACCACAGAGGAGTGCTGAGGAGGAGGCAGGAGGGAGGACGCTGGATGGGCGAAGCAGCGCACAGAACAAAGCTCCGGCCACTCTTCCTGCGCCTTCCTCCTGTCTGTTCAGTAGAATCAAAGATGGCTTCTGAGCAAGGTCTCTGCCTCCAGGTCACGGGGTAGCTCAAGAACCAAGATACAACACAAGATGGCCACCAGCTGGCTGGGCCTGGGAGCCAGCAGTCTGAGCTGAACATCCTGGCCCGTCTGACCCCTGGGCAGAGGCCGTCTCCCGTGCAGTGGAGACTCCGGGCTTCCTGGTGGCTTTGGGTCTTTCTCTCTATTCATGCACAAGCCTTGGGCCAGCAGGGTGCCCAGGGGGCTCTTGGATGGCGACAGGGTCTGTCTCAAGGAGGCCTGGGACTACCGACCCCCCATGGTTTGACTGACTATACTGGGATGCATGGCCAACACCAAGGAGGCAGAGGAACAGGTGCCACCTCCTCAGCTTGACAGCATTTGGGACTCGAAAGTCAACTGGTGCACATGACTTGAAAGAGTGAGCTGTGGGCGCGGGACACTGGGCCTGGCAGGCTCGTCCCATTGGCTCACTCACTCATGGCTGGCTATTTCCAAGGAGCTGACTCAGAGGGGCTAACAGGACACATGGAGGATGCAGAGAGCCCTATGTGAAGGGCCATAGCCACAGCAGAGTTCAAGACCACAAACACTGGTACAGACTCAAAGGCAGACAGACTGACTAGCCTAGGAGCTCTCTTTTGCTTCTTGTTCAAAGAAAACAAACACCCTAGTATTATTTGCACATGAAAACAAAACAGCTCTTGTAGATTTTCTTTCAAAAAAGCACCAGAAGCAGCCTCGCAGCTCCCCTGCAGGGGTCCTCACTGCTTATCTGTAGGAAGCAGGTTTAAGGTTGTGCCTTTATTTTGCGCTGAGCACCTTGTCATCAGGTAGCAGCAGATCCTCTTCAGTGTGTGCACGTGCCCTCTTGTGGAGGACTAAGGAGCACTCGACAGGGCAGGGGGGTAGGAGGACGACGGAGATGAGCAGCCCTCACGTAGCGGAGGAGCCTGACATCACTGCAAACGGAGAGGCAGACTGCACCGAGCAAAGCCCGCCAGGGTGGGTTTGTCTGCATGCTCACACCTGGCATGGTGACTCTGCAGGATGACCTTCTCATGCCTCCCAGAGCAGGGGATGGCAGTGCGTGCACAGCCCCTGGGCGCAGTGTCAAAGCTAGAGCTGACTGGACCTGGCATTGGTTCTGCCCAGCCACAGGACAGAGAGATAGTGGAGCGCTCTCCAGCCAGCACTCTATCTATATGCGTGACCTTCAGTGAAGCCATGTTGGGTGCAGCCAACCATGAATGGCAACGGTCAGGGACGCAAGTGTGTCCACCCTGAACACACAGGCCTTTCTCCCATCACCCCTGCACCACGGTACAGCCACCACATGGGGAGCACTGGCGCTGCATTAGGCCTCACAGACCACTGAGCGACGGCATGCACTGCAGGAGGACACGTGGCCTATGCACAAAACCCACCGGTACATGTCAGGGCCTCAGCACCCATGGGTTCTGGCACCTCTGGGGTCCTGGCATCCCACTTACATGGATACGAGGGAAATGGGATGCAGGACATGGCAGGGGCAATCAAGGACCCATTCAGCCAGGTGTGCCAGGTTGGAGCTCACGACAGCAGGGCAGCAAAGGCATCCTAACAGCCAGCTGCCAAGGCCGCCCTTCCACATGCCAAGGTGCAGCTGCAAAGCCACATCTGAAATGCAACTGGCAGGGTTGGTGGGGAAGGAACCTGTGCCTGTCTCAGTATGCCTAAGGGCTGCCAGGCTGGGGGGACTCCTGGAACTCCAGAGGAACAAGCAGTGGGGAAGGGTGGGTGGCCTGAGGCCCTGGACAGGGACCCGTGGGCCCAGGCACGCACTACTCACATTTAGGCTGGTCTTAGACCCTCCGACTGGGAAACCCAGGGAGCTCTCCTCTTCTATGGCCCCGAAAATCTAAGGAAGAAAGAGATGGCACATGACCCATGTGCAGGATGGACAGGTGAGACGTCTCGCGCGGTCAGCAGCCCACGAGCGGCTGGCGTACGCGGGGCATGGTGGAGGGCAGCCTTTCTGGTGGGTCTCCACGGCCAGGGAAGGGTGGGAAGAGCAGCTCCGAGAGCTTGAAAACCCACAGCAGGCCTGTCGTCCAGGTGGGCCCTGGCTCAGGTGGCCACTCTGGCCCTCCCCAGCCTGACAATGCGGAGAGGGTGAGGCAGGGGAGCCACCCCGCGGTCCTGCGGGCTGTGACAGTGCTGCTCCAGAAGTGGCTCTGCACAAGACGTGCTCAGAGTTGGGGCCTGGGACATGGTTTCACTTTCCAGACCCCAAGGTGGGAACGGGGTAGAGAGGGGCAACACTGCAGCCTCAACTCCTGACGCGTGGAGACGGGAGGAGCGGAGGGCTTGGCTTCCAAGGGTGCATGTAACGGAGGCCTGTTTCCCCACCACGGGGCGTCACGGGGCCATGCAGCCAGAGAACTTGGGTTTCCGGCACCTGCCTACCTTCAGCATGTGGGTGAGGTACACAGCGACACTCTCCAGCAGGGCCCGGTTGGGCCTCCGCCGGGCAGCCTTCCGGGCCGCCATATAGAGGTTGCACTGACTGACCAAGGCTCGCATCTCTTCCATGACGGTGCGGGTGTCGACGTTGTCACAGAGGGCTTCGTGAACTGCCCTTTTCTTGTCATAAAAGCTACACGTGAAAGAACAAGGAACCCAGTCAGACTTGATACCATCTACAACAATCCTCCAAACGCTCCCCAAGCACGGCTGGCTCGGCAGCAGGTGCTGCATGTCCTGGGGACCAGCTTCTCAGGCTCTGGGGCCTGGCCATACTCGGCCAGGCCCTGGGCTGAAGAGAACAAGCACATGCCCACAAACACCAACGAAAAGGCTCCACTTACTTCTTATTCAGTTCTGTTTCCTCATCTTCCCACTTTTCAAACTGGCCCGTGATGTCAACAGGCGCTCGAAGGACGTCTTTCACGTTTAAGAAGAACTCCTGAGGTTAGGAAAGTCGGTTTAGCAGCATTCAGGCAACTTTCCCACTAGACGTTTCGGATGAACCGTCCTGATGGGATTTTACTTCAGGCAGATTCTGAAGAACCACAGTTCCCCAAGGCCCGCAGAGAACCAAGCTGACAGCCGGGACCGCAGCGCGCTCTTTTTGAGCCTGTGAGACACGTGCTTGGCAGGAAGCCCAAGTCAAAAAGGTCCATCCTCGTGAACAGGAGGGACAGGACCTTCTTACACCTGCCGAGCTGCCAGCCCTCTCGGGGCAGCATGCCCTCATCCCACGGCCCGAGCCACCTTCCCCCATGCCGTGCCCTGCCTGCCAGAGCAGGAGGGAGACGCCGCTTGCGTGGACCACAGGTGCTGGTGGAGCTGCTGTCCGCCACCTCCCAGCCCGCCAAGAGCTGGCACTCACGTTCATGAACTTCTCGTACTGCAGCGCCGACTCCATGGTGTTGCTGGAGTAATCCAGCGTGTCCTTCCAGGAGTGCATGAGGAAGGCCAGCCGCAACTGCCGCGCTGCGGAGCGAAGGCACAAGACAGCCTCAGTCCCCGGTGGCCCCCTTGAGCACGCCACTACCTGAGGGTGCGCGTGCGGCAGGCTTACCTGAGTGCTTCTTCAAGGCGTCCTTGATGGTGATGAAGTTCTTCAGCGACTTCGACATCTTGCAGCCTGCAATTGTCAGGTGACCTGTGTGGAGGAAGTACCTGACCCAGCAGTCATTTTCAAAGTACGCCTGCGTGGGAAGACGGGAAGGATGGCTTGGCCAGCGTCCCCAGGGCCTGGCCTTCCAGGGGGAGCCAGACACTGAACGCGCTATTGCCGCACTGTGCAGCGTCCACTGGGCAAGTGCTGCCTTTCCTAGTGGGCAACTGAGGCTCAGAGGGACCATGCCAGGTCGCTTGCCAACAAGCAACACGACTGGTTTGAGTTTGAGCCTCTCTGTCAGAACGGCCAGGCTGTCAGCGTGGGAAATCAGGCTCCGTGACTAGGTCAAATTCCTTGCAAGCCCCAATGCAAAAGGCAAGACGTACCCGGAGAGGCCCTTCCCGAGGCCTGGCAGGGCTCCCGAACTCACTCACCTCTGACTGCGCCAGCTCGTTGTCGTGGTGGGGGAACCGGAGGTCAAACCCCCCTCCGTGAATGTCCATCGAGGCTCCCAGGAGCGTGCCTGCCATGGCAGAGCACTCAATGTGCCATCCCGGACGACCCTGCAGACGTCAACAGCTCATGCTGCCTGCTGGGGCCTTTACGGCCCCAAGTACAACCTCAAGCCTCTGAGCTCACCAGACGGTGTTAACTCCCCCACAAACACTCAGAGTGACCTTTTGTAGAGTCTAAAGCCAGACCCAAACACCAACCTGGGATGACTTCCAGCACCCCAGCACTCCAGGAGGCCAATGACCGCTTCCCTTCCCACAGCACTGCAGGCAGGACGGCTGTCCCAGGCCACCTTGCCCTCTAGAGCTAGCGATATTCCCACGGAGTCCACAGGGCACCAGACGAGGGCCTGCGGAGGTGGGGGCATCTAACCCACCCCCGTCACCCCCTCACAGATGGACAGTACAAGTCCCAGGTAGGCAAGTGGCTTCTGGAGGCCCAGGGAGGCCGTGTGACATCTGGTCCCTAGGACCAGGCGGCTCTGTGCTGTACCAGCCCCAGGTTCCGGCCCTGGTGCCGAAGTTCTTCACATGCAGAGCTGCCCTCAGGGACAGGGCTGTGCTGGTGCCAGGCGCCCAGCCCACCGGCACGCACTCACTTTCCCCCAGGGGCACGGCCAGGACGGCTCTCCCGGCTTGGAGGCCTTCCACAGGGCGAAGTCGTTGGGCGAGCGCTTCTCACTCAGGCGGTCAGCTGAGACGCTCAGGTCGCCTGCAAGTGAGAGGGCAGGGCAGGGTTCCTCACTCGGCACATCCTGCAGGGTGTCCAGCACCCCCCCACAGCTGCTCTGCGGCCTGCCCGTCTCCCGAGCTTGCTCTAGTGTGCCCCCTAGTACCCGTCTGCTGTGACAGGAACTGGGGCTGACAGGGTGGACTCAGGAAACGCTGCTGTGGGCTCCAGAGTACTCGTTCTCGTGCCAAGGCCAAGCCAATCCCTGGGCTGCAGAGAGGCCCACCTCACCCTGCCTCCTTGCAGCCCTGGCTCTCCACACCTCTAGGTCAGGCTGCGGTGCTCTGGGCTGAGGCAAGGAGGCGACCTGGTGTGAAGCTCACTGGGGCAGAGTGTGGGAACCCAGGTCCACACAGGGGGGATCCCTGGGTCGATGGCCCGCATAGCTGTCAGCCTGTGAGTTCTGGGGACACAAGGCATAGCTGAGCTGCTGTGTGCAAGCTTACAGGGCCAGGAGGTGGGCAGTGTCCTCCCTCCTGGGCTCACAAGGGGCACAAAGGGAGGCAGCTAAGCATCAGCCAGGGAGGCCATGAGCCGAGGGCCAGCAGCCCTTGGGGACTTGCAGGAGGGGAGGTGGCATTTTGCTAGACTCGTGGTACATTCCCTCTGTGTACTTTGGTGAATGACAGGTGGCAGCAGCAGGCACAGCAGTGCAGTGGCCATGGCCCACAGGCCAGCCGAGCTCCACACTGAGGACCACCTGGCCTGGTGAGGGGCAGAGCCAAGGCCCCTGCTCTGGGCATGAGGGCACCAAGACCCAGCCTGGCACCAAGACCCAGCCTGGCCCTCAAGAGCCTGGCTGGCCAGACTTGCACCCTTCCCTGGTGACACCTCCCCCCGTGTGCCCTGGAACAGGAGGCACAGACTCCATCTTGCCAGGAGCTGTGGAGGGGCCATAGCTGAGCCTCCCTGAAGACACTGGGAAGGATGCCAAGCCCGCGCCTCAGGACCAGCGACATGCCCTGAACATGTAGGACGATGGCCACCAGCTTTCAACCCAGAAACCGTCACAGTCAGCGTCTGGGTATGTTGACAACCTGACTGAAATGTCTTCATGTCCCTCTCTTGCTGGTCTGCCACCAGCAGTCCCTCAAACCATGGCCGGATGTGGCTCCATGACACCCTCCTACGTGCAGGTTTTCAATTAGCTGTCGCCGTGCATATTTACTCACGAGTGTCCACGTATTATGACTTACTTTTGTTTTGTGGTGGTGCTGGGGATCAAATCCATGACTTACTTTTAGAAACACCACAGAGAAAAGGATCGTATCTCTCGCACGCCAAGGCCTTAAAGGCCGTTGCTTGGCAGAGCTGGCTGCTTCAGACTCTTTGAGAAAGAAATCACACAATCCCTCCCATCCTCATTCCTGCTAGCCACGCCCCTGCCACTGAGCCCCAGCCGCAGCCCCTCTACCTTATTTTGAGACCGAGTCTCACTATGTCCCCAGGCTGCTTCCAACCTAAGACCCCTGCCTCAGCCTCCCAGGAGACGGGGCACACACCAGCTGCACAGTCCTTCTGAGGGCATCTTCCTCTCGCTGGGCACAGGGAGCAGACCGCCACGGGAGGGGTACGCAGCCCTTGGGAGCGGGCGGAGATGTCCTTCCAGGGTGGGTGTGCCCTCTGCCACCCTTCCTATCTGAGGCGGGGCTCTGCTCTTGCTGTTCCTAGCACCTAGCAAGTCAGAGGTCTGATCTGTCCTGTGGGCGACGAGCCTCTCTGCGTTGCTCCAGCAGCAGCCTTTGGCTTGCCAGGTCCCTCACCTTGCCCCCGTGTCTATCTGCACCCCCCATGCTGTCTTGCCATCCTCCGATGCTCCTCGTCTGCCCACTGTGTCCCCTTAACCCCCAAGTGCACAAGCCGCACCTGGCTGCGTGCATCTGTCTGTGGCTTCCCTTCCACCCAGGCGCCAGGCACAGGCCTCTGTCTTGCACGTCCCCACAGCACCAGGGCCTCGCACACTGCGCTGTGCTCAGAGAATGAGGTCCCCATGAGAGCGACTCTGGGGTACATGCAGACCTTCTGCCGCTGCCCAGTTGGGGGAGCCTAAAGGAGCAGTGCTCTGGAGCTGCCCTCTCTCATCTCTGCCCCTTCACCATATCCAACTGTTCCCGCCCCGCAGCGGCAGCTGGGGCTCCGAGTCCTCTGGGGAGGTGCTCCATCTCCATGAACTCCTCCTCCCATGCCTGTGAACGCTGGAGCCCTAATGCCGCGGGCCGAAGGCCCATGTCCCCAAACGGCCCAGCCTGCCCTCTTTCACTGACTTTGGGTTGTTTTAGGTGCTAGTGTTTCTCCAGACTAGAACCCTACAGGTGAAAGTGCTTGATTGAAAAGCAACTTTCATGGCCAAACTGCCCTCCAGAAGTAGGGCTCGGTGGGAAGCGCCTCCAGCACGGGAGCCGCACCTGCCCTGCAAACACCCCAGCCTCACTCGTGGGAAGAGCCTGGAGAAATGGGGACCAGGTGTCCCAGCTGGGGCTCTCCTGGGCTCGGGAAGCCTGGTGTCCTTGCTTAAAATGTGGCTGGAGATTGAGAGACTCAGGACGCTTGCTCACATCCCAGAGTCTCACCGTCCGTTCCAACCTCATGTATAGTGACAGCAGCCCCCCAAATCAAGGCCCCAGGCCACTTGTCAGGACAGCATAGTGGCCGCTCCCTTGGCTTTGTATGAAACAATGCATTTCATGGTCCAGTGTGGACAGGCCCTCAAGTCCCTCTAGAGGAAGCAGCACCTGCTGCTGGCCACCCGGGGGAGCGCAGCTGCATGGGGCTCCTTTCAGTCCTTACCCTCCCCTTCCTGGAGAGCGGTCTGGTCCCCAACAGCTTCGGGCACCAGCTTGCCATAGGAGTGTTTCTCACTAGAGGCGAACTTCATGGTGTCAAAGTAGACAGACCCATTTGAAGCATAGCTGAAAGACAAAAGAGGAATTCAGGGACCAAGCAGACGCCACAGGACACCAGTCTGAATCCAAGGGCCGCAGAGTCGCGAGAGCCAAGGTCGCCTGTGTCTCCTGTTTCCGCCTTCACTGTGGCTGTTGGGAAGACTTGCCAGCTGCGCAGGCTGAGTGGGGGCTCCCGCCCACCACAGAGAGGCCTCGCCACTGCCCAGCAGTATGTCCCTCGGGAACCCGCTACTGGGCGCCACAGCCTGAAGTGACGACACCACCCTGCACAGCATGCCGTCACCTCTCCCCACCTGCACTCCACCACCCGGGGCCATGCCACTCTCTCCAAGAGCCTCCAGGTTATTCCAGGCCTAACAACCTGTCTTCCTTGAAGGGGGTTCGCCCCAATCTCATGGTGGCCTGCAGCAACCTGGGATAAGGGGGAGAGGTGGCCTCTCACGTCAGAGCCAGTGCTGCCGCAGACACAGCTGGGGCCTTGCTCCCCTTTCGGCCAGTACACGCAGCTGGGTGGGGAGGGCAGCCACCCAGGGGCAGGCCCAGGGCCCTCCACAGCCTAGGACACCGAGCACGGCCCACAGGCTCCGGAACCCCGGCTAGCTTCCACTGTGGTTCCTTTGCAGAAAGCCAACTTCAGAAACACGGAAAGTGTCCCTGCAGTGGACACGATGGAGTGCTCATCAGAGCACGGTGGGTAGTGTGTGCACTCAAACCTCAGCTGAGCAACAGGATGCTGGTGACATGCCCCTGCCCCTGGGATCGGACCCCAGGACACACACACTGAAGCGTCCACGTGGAGCCGAAGCCCTGCACACCCACAGCTGCTCTTGGCCAGTGAGCCACAGTCTTAATGGCTGAGCTTTCCAGAAACTTCATCCAGTGGCCCCAGGGCAGGACACTAGGCCTTCCGGGAGGGGCTGGTCAGCGAGACACCTGCTCCTCAGCCCAGGGCTGTGTGGAGCTGCAGGAGGATGGCTGATGGGGCTTCGGGACAGGCTATGTGCCGCCACCACCTGTCCCTTCTGCTTCCTGCCCTGAGCCACCAGGTGCCTGCACAGTTCAACACCTACTGCACAGCAGCCACCGCAGAGCCGGGAACCCACGGCCGTGGGCACAGCAATCCAAGATGGCAGCGGCAGGGCCGGGCGCTCCACGCAGGGCCAAACACCATAGGGGGCGAGTGCCCAGGTGACCCAGGAGCACAAGCTCCCCTGCTCCAGGCCTGGACAGGGGCTGGGCAGCTGCTGCTCTAGAGGGCTGTGCGCTGAGGGAGGGCTCTGTTCTTACCCATAGCCATTGTCAACAATCTTCTGGACAAAGTTCACAATTTCTGGCACATACTCGCTAACCCGGGTCAAGGCGTCGGGAGGCAGAACCTGTGGGTGACAAGGGCAAGTCTCAGCATGTCCCTTCCAAACACCTCAGCCTCCCAGGAACACACTCCATGAACACATCACCTGTCTGTCAAACAGGAAGCCCCGTACAGTCCAGCTGAGGGACAGGCACGCGGGTGGGCCTGCGCCACGAGGGACCCCACTGCGCCGACTAGCTGGCTGGGCCACCAGTGTCCCTGCCTCACTACCTCGGCTCTGCGCCCGTGTGAGTCTTCTTCCTTTGTGGCAAAATGGATGGTAGGCCCAGCTCTGGGGACGACTATGGGACCAAGAGAGGCCGCAGACAGCGCGGCCTGCTTCTCCCCGCCTGGGCCTGCGGGCCAGACGCCCCTGTGCCCACGGCCCTTCCTCCCCACCAGAGGCCCAGAAGCAGTGACGACCACAACAGGACCTCCTGGCCTTACAGGAGTCTTCCAACCTTCCTAAGAGTTCCCGACTTATTTTCTGGGCCAGGGGACAATAAAGGTGAAAATTCTGGTTAAAAACCGAAAACCAGGGCTAGGGCCGTGGTTCGGCAGCAGAGCGCTTGCCTAGCACTTTCGAGGCCCTGGGTTCTATCCTCAGCCCCCCCTAGAAATAAATAAATAAAATAAAGGTATTGTGTCTGACTACGATACATTAAAAAAAAAAAAAATCCATGAAAACAAAACCGAACAAGCCACTCGTGCCCCCAAGGAAGTATTTCACAGCTGGGCCTGCAAAGTTGAGGACACTGTGGGTCACACGGGCCTTCTGGCTTTACCAAAACAGGGATCTGGAAGCCAGGGCCGCGGCCGAGTGAGGAGCAGACACTCACGTTCAGAGCTTCCATGTCTCTGTGGAACTCCCCTTCCCAGAACTTGGGCAGTTGAGAGAAGATGGAGTTGTCGGCCACCTCGCTGCCACACGTGGAGTCCAGCCAGTCAGAAAGCAAGTCCTTTGCCTCTTCCAGCAACGTCTACAGGAAGGGACAGGAGGGGACAAAACACCCATGCTTGTGCCAGGTCTCACCAGGCCCATCCAGCATGGTGGTGGGAGCCACGCAGTGGCCATAGCGCCCAGCTGGGACCCACGAGTCACCACCTCCTGGGGAGACAGCAGAGCTGTGCCCCATGGCTGTGCCCCAGGGCCCAACCACACCCACAGGTGCCTGCACTCAGGAGGGAGACACTCTGTCCTTGGCAGCCCTGGAGGAGTCCAGCTTTGTGGCAGGCTGAGCTGAGCAGTGGCGGCCAGGGTCTCACGGCAGGCAGCCGTCGGTGGAAGTGGAGGCCAAGACGCAGGGTGGAGAGGAGTGCAGAGGGGTGGCCTGGCTGGAGCAAGAACGGGGGGACGGTGCCCAGCACACCAGGAGGAAGGGGCGCAGGGCAGCACCAGGGCCCCGCCCCCAGGCACTGCCTGCCAACAGCTCCTGGCTAGCAACCTTGCAAGAAGCCAACCAGCAGGTGCCCGTGTGCCTCCCCAGCCCAGCAGGCACCAGGGTGCACAGGTGGCAAAGGCAGGTGTGCACCCAGAGGCAGAGACCCAGGCCTGCCTTCAGTGCAGGACAGGAACCCCAGGGGTGACCTTGAGGAGATGAGCCCAGGCACTCAGGGAGGCACCTGTATTCTGTTCCTAGAACTACCAGACCAGGACCAGGCAAAAATAAAGTCCTTGTCAAGGTCACTACATGCCCAAGGGCAAGCAATCACGAGGAAAGCCATCAGAGACATGCCAGCCTTCAGGCGCCCGTGTCACCAGACCCACGGTGAAAAGAGCAAGTGTCGAATGTTTAGAGAAACAGGGTCACAAGGTGATGTGAAACAGCAGGCCAAAAGAGGCCACCAAGTGGGCCAGGGACTTTCAAAAGGAGAAATAAACCATATTTTTGGAGATGAAGTCTGTTAACTGTTGAGTGTCAACAGGGCGGGTGAGGTAGTTGAAGAGGGAATCGGCGAATAGGAGGAGAGAACTGAAGGAGTCACTGAAAGGAGAGAGGGAAGACCAGGAGGAGGGGTGGCTGAGAGCTGGGCCTCACACCTGCGGTGTCCCAGAGAGGGAGGGCAGCGAGCAGAAGAGACGCAGCAGTCGCCGACGGGAAGCTGAGGCTGACAGGGGGAGGGCCTGGCGGCCTCTCACAGGACCTCAGGGAAAGAGGCCAGAAAGGCGGTTTCTTCATAAGGAGCCAGACAGAAGGGAGGGAAGGTGACATGAAGACTGCCACCGTCCTCCACAGCTGCCAGGCACAGGAGCCAGCGCAGCAGGACGAGCCTCGGTGGTGGTCTGAAGAAGCCAGGCTGTGCGGTCAGTGCTCGGGGAACCTGCATCTGACCGGCCCAGGTGAGCTGGCCACAGGTGCCCAGGAAGGGGGTCCAGAGCATGGGAAGGAACGAGGTGCAAGAGCACAGAGAACCCACCCCCAGGTGGCAGCAGCATCGTGTGAGCTCGGAGTGAGCGACGCGCCAGGGTTCTGAGATCCAGGGCTGCGGAAGAAGGGGCAGAGTGGCCACTTGAGTCCTCGTTCAGTCACACACCCACAGAACCATCCCAAAGTGCAGCGCTCAACAGGGGCCTGGAGACACCAGGCCAGCGCCGGAGGGAGTCGCACAAAGGCCAAAGGGGGCCAAGCTGGGACAGAAGCCTGGGCTGGGGCCTCGGACAAGCCCCGCGCAGACCCAGCCCAAGGCCGGACCTACACCAGGCTCTCCAGCCACCTACTAGTGATGACTCTCCTGCGGCACAGGCCACTCAGGTGGGGGAGAAGGACAGAGGGGGCCTCAGCAGCACACCCCTGGGAAAGGCAGCCTGGGGTCAGGGAGGCAGGGGCTTGCCGGGCCCCCACCTAAGGCCAGCCATCCAGTCGTGGGTCGTCGAGGGATGAAGTGGTTCGCAACCCAACCACAGATAAAATGAAGCTGCGGAGGGGAGTGGACAGGAGGCCCGGCTCACCAGGGCAGCGCCGTGACTGGCGAGTCCTGGAGGTGGTTAGCCGATAGTCAACAGCCCCAAGGGGACCCAGTCACAGGGACCCCCACGCTGTTCTAAGTTTCACCTCCAGGAACTTGGCCAAGTTCTCACGGAGGACACGGACAAGGCACTCCTCTGGGCGGCGGGCAGGACGGGAGCCCTGAGATCCGCCAGCGCTCTCTTCTTAGCTGCCTGCTCTGCTCAGAATGTGTTCCCCAAACGCAGCAGTGCTGGGAGGGGGGCCTACTGGGAGGGCTTAGGTCACAGGGCCCCACTCTCAAGAGTGGGTCAGCATGGACTAGAAAAGGACTGGAGGCAGAGTCTGACCTTGTCTCTCCAACATCCCCTGCTGCCCTCCCACCTTTCCCCAGGGGAAGACGCAGTAAGAGAACCTGCCAGCTCCAGAGCCCCTGACCGTAGGAAATGGCTTACTATTCATTCTAAGTTACCCAGCGTCTGGTGTTCTGTTACAGCAACACGGCACAGCCCAAGACACTGCCCTTCAGAGGACTATTTAACCAGAGTGGAACCTGCCCAGAGGAAGGGAAGTCCCCAGCTCCAGCCAGCTCCAACCACCCTGCTTTAACAAGCAGAGGAAAATGGAGGTGCACATGAGGTCTGCAGTGCGAGGCACAGCCTCCCTGAACAGAGCCCTGACCCCTCCGCTGGTCACTCCACCGAAGGCTGTTCACAGCAGCTCCTCTCCACGGCTGGACACACAAGAGCAAGGCCTACTGAAAGGCCAAAGCGAGTTTTGTAGAGACCAAGCCAGCATCCAAAGTGGATGTGGCAGGGATGCTGGACGATCAGACAGAAGCTGTGACAGCCAGTCAATATGTGAGGGCCTCCCTGTGGACAGGTAGGTAGCCAGCAAGAGCAGACCTGGGAGACAGAGTCTAGCAGTCCACTTTCAGGACACAGAATTCAGCCTTCAATGTGAAACTCCTGGGGATGTACGCACAGCCTCGAGGGGAAAGGCACGGGCGCCGCTCAGAGCAGCACCACAGCCGCAGTGTGGCGGGTTCAGAGTCCATGCACCTGAGCAGCCCTTGACACACAGGAGGCAGGGACGCAGCTGGCCTGGCCAACAGAGACAGAAATTCTTCTGTTATGCATTTTTAAAAAATAAACCAATAGGAGACAGTAAAACCATCCCAGAAGACTGTGCACCACATTGCAGTCGGCCAATGGGGGACTGGGGAACAGTTAGGGCACAGTTCCCCATTGGGAACTGGGGAACAGAGTAGGGCACAGCATACTCTCTGTAACCTCTGAGTGCGCCTGCTGCCCAGACGCCAGATCCTACAAGACCAGCCTGAAGTCTCGCTTCCCCTGCACCTCGTGTCTCCCAGTCGATCGTTGGGTCTGGGCAGATGTGTTTCTCACAGACAGATAAGGAGAGCAGAGAGATGGAAGTTCTAAGAAAGAACAACAAAAACGCTAGAGAGGAAAGTGTCCCAGAAAAGAGTGGCTGCGGTGGCGCACACCTGTATTCCAGCTACTGGGAAGCTGAGGCAGGAGGATGGACGTTAAGGCCAGCAGGGGCCACCTGGTGAGACCTTATCTCAAAACAAAACAAAAATGGCTGGGATGTGGCTCGGCGGTGGAGCACCCTGGGTTCCAGCCGAGGTACACAAGACAGTGCTTGGTGGCTCACCACTGAGCAGACAGTGGAGAACACTCTTGCACTGAGGATCTGATGGCAGAAAGTTCCAGAAATGAAAAGCAGAATGAGTGAAGCCTGGAGAGAACAGAGCATCAAGGACTGTGGGACCCCAGAGGGGTGCAATGGTGGTTCACAGCGCTCCCCCCATGCTGCGGACGAGCCCCGCTGCCCTGCTCCTCCCTCACCTCAGGGAAGCAGGTCACCTTTCTTCCCATCCCAGGCAGAGTCATCTGTCCTTGAACACCCACCACAGGAGCCAAGCGATTCAGCCTGGGGAAGGCCCCAGAAGACCTCAGACTGTCCCCCAGATGAACAGGCGAGTTACAGCCCTGGCCCCGAGTCGCCTCTTTAAAGCCCCCTGCTCTCCCCACGGGCAGATTCGCAGCCTCCGGGACGGGAGTCCCTGTCTTCTCCTTTGCTTGCTCAGCAATGCAACTTCTTTTTCCTTTTTCTCAAAACTGTGTCCTAGTGGTTGGATTGACATGGGGGATAAGGAGCTTTCAGTAACAGGAGCAGGAGAGGGGAGAGGGACAGAGGCAGTGCCTGAGTGTGTCCCCAGTCATTGTCAGACTCCAGACCACGGCTCAGGGCACTGGAAGGCACTACACCTGGGCAGCCACTGTCAAAGAGGAAAGTCCTGCAAGCAGCTGGGGGAAGAGGGGTGCTGACAGGAGCCTCCACCAGGAGCCTGCACATGCCAAGCCACCCTCAAAGTGGAGGCTTCCTCATCAAACAGAAGAGCCCAGGCGTCTGCGGCCAGCACCTGCCTTCCAGGAAATGCCGAAAAGCTTCTCAGAGAGAAGCAAATGGTGAAGGTCAGAAACTTGGATCTCCGTGAAGAGGAAGCACATGGAAGCAAGATGAAGTGGAGGTCAAACAGACGGTCATTCTCCAGGGCCTGGTGCAGAGGCAGAGCCTGCTCCACGTGCCCCAGGCCCTGAGGCTGGTCCCTGGGCCACAAATGAAAACAGGCAAGCAGACAAAAGACCCCCAATGGCACTCTTCCTTCCTCCTGAATCTAACAGACCCTCTGTTCAAACTGACACGACTATTCCTGCTTATGTGTGAGGGAACACAAAGAGCGGCCACTGCGGCCCGCCAGCTCGGCGGGGTCAGGCCGAGGCGGACTCCAGGGCACCAGCTGTACCAGAGAAAACCAAGCTGGGTATGTTCAGGGAAAGAAAACGGAATCACAGAGAGCGTTCAATAAAACTGCAAAAGGGGGCTGGGGTGGTGGCTCAGCAGTAGAGTGCTCACCTAGAACGTGAAAGGCCCTGGGTTCGATCCTCAGCACCACAAAAAAGTAAATAAATAAAATAAAGGTATCGTGTCCAACTATTTCTAAGAAATAAATGTTTAAAAAAAAAATACAAAAGGGCCAGGTGCAGTGGCGCATGCCTGTAATCCTGGTGGCTTCGGAGGCTGAGGCAGGAGGATCGTGAGTTCAAAGCCAACCTCAGCAAAAGCAAGGCACTAACAACTCAGTGAGACCCTATCTCTAAATAAATAAAAAGCAGGGCTGGGGATGTGGCTCAGTGGTCGAGTGCCCCTGAGTTCAATCCCCAGTGTCCCAAACAACAACAACAAACTGTAAAGGCTGAGAAAGAGTAGAAGACAGAACAGGAACAAAGAACAAGAGCAAAAAATAAAAACCAGTAACAAACATGGTAGATATTGATGTCCCTCTGTGTCAGCCATCTCAGAATGCCAACGGTGTCTATCATTTACATCACACACACACACTCTCGCGCGATCCACTGAGCACACACACACACAGATACCTATTCATTTGGATGCGGGCATGAACCCACGGCCTTGCATGTGGCTAGGCAGGCAAGTGCTCTTCCAGTGAGCTGCCCCCCTAGCCTTGAACGCCAACTGTATAAATGTGCCAGTTAATAGACAAGAGATGTCAGAGTGTGTCACCAAAAGCTTGGTCCTTGTCTCTGACGCCAATTCAATAACCAAGACAAGGTCCTGAGGAAAAGGAAAAAGAAGTTTTATTGCTTAGTTAGCAAAGGAGAAACACAGGGGACTCCTGTCCCAAAGGCTGTGATTCTGCCCATCCACAGGAACAGGCGGTTTATAGAGGTGACTCAGAAAAAATGAGATCGGAAAGGAGAAGGTCAGGGAAAAGAAGATCAGGGAGAAGTTTAAGGAAAAAAGGATTGGGAAAAAGAAAAAAAAAATCTGTGTTTCAAAGCCACAAGGGATATAGTCAAAGCATCACGTGAGCCCTGTTCCAAGTAGACCGAAAAACAGTGCCCTGGGTTCAATCCCAGCACTCCAAACCACAAGAACCAGAACCAAAAGTCAGCACCCAGTCACGTGCTGTCAACCAGAAACCAGTTTAAATATAAAAATGCAAGATTGGGGCTGGGGCTGGGGCTGGGGCTGGGGCTGGGGCTGAGCGGTGGAGCACTTGCCTAGCACGTGTGAAGCACAGGGTTTGACCCTCAGCACCACAATAAAAAAAAAAAGAAAAGAAAAGAAAGTTTTAAAAAATGCACGATTAAAGGTGAATGGGCGGGGAGAGATGTGCCAGGCTATCACTAACCAAAAGAAAGCCAGAGTGGCTCTACTAATACAGAGAGGGCACTACCCAGCCACAAGGGGCAGAGACTGTCCACCTGCAACAATGTCAAGACACCAGGGTCAAAGCTGAGGCCTGCGGGGGCCTGCGCAGGCCTCAGCAGAGGACTCACTCTCGCAGCTGGAGAGCCAGCTGCTCTCTGGAAACAAACGTCAGATCCACCCGGCTGAGCTCCAGGACCCCCAGCAACTCAGGGAACACAGGGCAGCTAGGGATGCCCCCACCCCCCACAGCAGGAAGCCCACTCCCAGCTCTCCAGAACATTCCAGAGACAGACCTCATCAGGAACATAAAGTCCACCTTGACAGACTGAAAGGAAGTCCCGCAGGGTAGGTCTCCAACCACCCTGGGATTCACCGGGAGCTGGTGACATAAAGAGCTGGCAAAGGCACCAGGAATGATCCCGACCCCCGGACTATCTACAAGGTGCAGGGGGAAGTGACGGAGCAGGCGAGGGGAAGCACAGGGGTGGTCTTCAGGAAGCTGCCACCATGGCTGGCCTTCAAAGGACAAAGGGAGGATGGTTACCAGGGGAGGGGACACAAAAAGACTCAGAAGGAAAAATGCAACGCCTCTGACTCACAGCCAAGGAGACAGCTACAGGGAACCTTCCAAAAAGGAGCAGAATAAACGTGAGGAAAAAGGAAGGAGGGGGCAGTGGGAAGGAGGCCAGAGCCATGAGCAGCGGGCGGCGGCAAGGATCCCGGCAGGCCCCGCGCACCCCACAGCGCCTCCAGCAGGAAGCCACCTCCCGCACGGAGCCCTGCAGGGCTGATGGCAGAGCCCAGAGCCCCACAGAGACCCCTGGGAACCACGGTGGGGCCGCAGGTGCCCAGGAAAGGAGAGCTTCCCAGCCAGAGGAGGGCCCATCCCTGCCCAGGCATCAAGACCTCGAAGCCCCCGGAAGAAAACACAGAACATCTTCCCCCTCGGTAGGACAGACTTCTTAGACCAGAGCTGTGCTGAGGAAGAGGTGCTCGGCTCCCAGACAGAAAGCAGACGCCAAGGCACAAGTGAGAGGAAGTGCCAGCCACGCAGTCCAACCACGAGGGCCGCTGCAGGGGCAGGAGAAGGTGTCAACCCCTCAGAAGACACCACAGCCGGGGAGGGCCACGGGCCAGAACCACGCTGGCCTCCAGCAGGGGCCGGGACGCAGTCTCAGGGAGGCTGAGGAGGTGTGCTCGAGCCAGCGCTGTCCCCGCTCAGCACTCACTCGACTGGCAAAGCAGGAGTATGGGGACACGCCGACACCCAGGATGGGGTGTGGTGGGAGAAAGGCTTCAGACAGCAGGGAGCAGGCCGCAGGCCGAGGCTGCTGCTTGAGGGGGGCTGCCACAGGGGGCCCGGGGCCTGCACCCAGAGCCAGTGCAGGGGTCCCCAGTCTCACTGCAGTGGCCCGGTGGCTACTGCACCAACACTGTGGTTTATGGGGACGGAACCCCAGCTTTGCTCCTGGGAATCGAACTGTGGGGCATCCTGAGTGGAGGCCATCCCTGTGACAGGGGCCCGTGGGTGCTGAGTCTCTCCTGGGCTTCCCTGAAGGGACAGCTCCCTGTGCTGCCGGGCTGTCCTGGAGGAGGAAAGTGCACTCTGCCCAGAGCTCCAGAGGCTGACGGGGATCCTCAGCTCCTCCCACGCCTCTGCCCAGCCGGGGGTCCTAGCTGTGTTATGGTGACAAACCTCAGGCGAGAAGACCACTAGATACCAAGTCCTGAGTCCTTCAGAGAACCCAGAATGTGTGGGCAGTGCTGGGAGCCCTGACAATCACCCAGATACATGTTCTACAACCAGCATCCTCTCAGGTATGTGGCGCTCCAACCCATGGCCCGTGAAAAGATGCTCAGTGTCACCAGTCATTAATGAAATGCAAATCAAACCACAAGAAGAGACCACTGCCCACCCACTGGCATGGCTATTACCAGACAGAACCGCAAGCGCTGGCAAGGCCACGGGCACCTGCGGCTCTCCCACCCTGGGCAGTGGAAACACTATGGTGGGTCCCGGGACATGACACTAGAGTCATCCCAGGGCCGGCAATTCCTCCACTGGCCATATGCACAGCAGAACCAAAAGGAGGGTTTCAAACAGGTATCTGCCCACCTGTGTTCACGGCAGGATCATCCACGTCAGCTGACCACGTCCACTAACAGGCGAGTGGCTACCCGAACGTGGCCACACGCTGGAATGCTGTCGGCCATAAGAAGGAACTCAGACACACGAGGCAACACAGAGGAGACACCCTGCCGGGCGAAGCCCTGACAACACTGTCCAACTCCCCCTACAAGGGGCACAGAGACCCTCAGAAGAGGATGGGGAGCCGAGGCCTGGGAGGGCAGAAGCAGCCTTCAGAGTGGGACAGAGTTCTGGGCTGGGGAGGAGGTGCACAGCAGGAAAGCGTGCCCAGCACCTCTGTGCACTACACAGGATCAGACAGGAAAGGCCGTTACATATTTTACCACATTAAAAAAGATTATTAGTAGGACAACTGCTTTATGCCAAAGTTAATGAGGAGGGACAAAGAAGGACATTTCATACCGCTTAATGGAATTATACCATCAAGATACAACAATCAGAAATATTTATGCCTCAAACAATGGAGGATCTACATACATCAACAAACCTTTCTCAATTTCAAGAATCAAATAGATCACAATACAATAATATTGGGTGACTTTAACTCTCACTACTGGACAGATCCTTCAAACAAAAACTAAATAAAGAAACTACAGAAATAAGAAATACGATTACTAATTTAAACTTAACAGACATATATAGATCACTTCATCCATCAATGAGTGAATATGCTTTCTTCTTCAGCACACAGATCCTTCTCTAAAACAGACTATATCTTAGGTCACAAAGCAACTCTTAGAAAATACAAAAAAAAAAACAGAGATGATACCTTGCATTCATCAGATCATAATGGTATGAAAATAGAAATCAACAATAAAATACATCATAGAAGCTACTCTAACACCTTCAGAATAAATAATATGCTATTGAATTACCAATGGATAGCAGAAGAAATCAAGGATGAAATAAAAAAATACTGAGAGATAAATGAGAACACTAATACAACATATCAAAATCTCTGGGACACTATGAAGGCAGTACTAAGAGAAAAGTTCATTGCATTGAGCTCATTCATTAAAAGAAATAGAAAGTCACAAAATACATGACCTAATACTACATCTCAAAGCCCTAGAAAAAAAACAAATCAACACCAAAAGCAGAAGACAGGAAATGATTAAAATCAGAGCTGAAATCAATGAAACTGAAATAAACAAAAAAAACGATGAAACAAGAAGTTGGTTCTTTGAAAAAATGAAATTGATAAACTCTTAGCCATGCTAACAAAGAGAGACAGAAAACTCAAATTACTAAAATTTGTGATGAAAAAGGAAATATCACAACAGACACTACTGAAATACAAATTATAATCATAAACTATTTTGAAAATTTATACTTTAACAAAATAGAAAATCTTGAAGACATTGACAGATTTCTAGAGACATATGACCTACCCAAATTGAATCAGTAGGACATAGAAAATTTAAACAGATAAACTTCAAGAAATGAAATTGAAGATGTCATCAAAAACCTTCCAACCAAGAAAAGCCCAGGACCAGATGGACTCTCAGCCGAGTTCTACAAGACCTTCAAAGAAGAACAAACACCAATCCTCCTCAAAGTATTCCAGGAAACAGAAAAGGAGGGAGCACTTCCAAACTCATTCTAGGAGGCCAGTATCATCTGCTACCACAACCAAAGACACATCAAGGAAAGAAACTTAAGACCAATCAATATCCCTGATGAACACAGAGGCAAAAATTCTTAATAAAAAGACAGTGCACCGTGATCAAGTGGTTCATCCCAGGGAGGCAAGGTTGGCTCGACATAAGAAATCAATAAACATAATTCACCACATCAATATATTTAAAGATTTTATATATATATATATATGTGTGTGTGTGTGTGTATGTGTATTCTCAATAGATGCATAAAAAGCATTTGAGAAAATACAGCATCCATTCACGTTCAAAACACTAGAAAAACTAGGGATAATAGGAACATACCTCAACATTGTAAAAGCTGTATACGCTAAACCCAAGGCCAGCATCATTCTAAATGGGGAAAATTTGAAAGCATTCCCTCTAAAAACTGGAACAAGACAGGGATTTTTTTTTTTGTTCACCACTTCTACTCAACATAGTCCTGGAAACTCTAGCCAGAGTAATTAGATAGAAGAAAGAAATTAAAGGAATACAAATAGGAAAAGAATTCAAACTATCCCTATTTGCTGATGACATGATTCTATATTTAGAAAACTCAAAAAAACTTCACCAGAAAACTTCTAGAACGAATCCATCAAAGTAGCAGGATATAAAATTGACACCCATGAATCAATTGTGTCCCTATACATCAGTGACAAATCAACTGAAAGAGAGATTTAGGAAAACTATCCCATTCACAATAGCCTCAAAGAAAATAAAATATCTGGGAATCAATCTAACAAGAGGTGAAAGACCTCTACACTGAAAACTACAGAACACTAAAAAAAGACATTGAAGAAGATCTTAGAAGGTGAAAAGATCTCCCATGTTCTTGGATAGGCAGAATTGACATTGTCAAATGGTCATGATACCGAAAGCGCTATACAGATTAATGCAATGCTTATTAAGGTCTTGATGATGTTCTTCATAGAAATAGAAAAAGCAGTCACAAAATTAATTCGGAAAAATAAGAGGTTTAAAATAGCCAAGGCAATCCTTAGCAAGAAGAGTGAAGTAGGGGCATTGCAATACCAGAACTTAAACCATACTACTGAACAATAGTAAGAAAAACGGCACAGTACTGGCACCAAAACAGACATAAAGACCAATGGTGAGAAGAGAAGACAGAGACACACCCACATAGATACGGTCACCACATCCTAGACAAAGTGCCATGAACATATGTTGGGGGCTTTGGCTGTGGCTCAGAGGAAGAGCGCTCGCCTAGCACGCGTGAGGCACTGGGTTCAATCCTCAGCACCACATAAAAATCAATAAAATAAATGTATAAAAAGTACAATAACATTGTTTAAAATATATATATATATATATATATATGTTGGAGAAAAGATAAGCCTCTTCAACAAATGGTGCTGGGAGAACTGGAAATCCATATGTAGCAAAATGAAATTAGACTCCTCTATCTCACCCTGCACAAAACTCAACTCAAAGTGGATCAAGGACCTTGGCATCACATCAGACATTCTGCGCCTACCAGAAGAAAAAGTAGGCCCAAATTTCCATCATGTCAGCTTAGGAACCAAATTCCTCAGTGAGACTCCTAAAGGGCAAGAAGTACAATCAAGAATCAATAAATGAGGCTGGGGTTATAGCTCAGTTGGCAGAGCGCTTGCCTGGCACGTGTGAGGCACTGAGTTCGATCCACAACACCACATAAAAATTAAATAAAGGTATCGTGTCCATCTACTATAAAAATATTTCTTTAAAAAAGGAATAAATGGGATGGCATAAAACTAAAAAGCTTCTTCACAGCAAAGAAAACAATCAAGAACAGGAAGAGACAGTCTACAGAATGGGAGACAATCTTTGCCACCTGGATCTCAGATAGAACATTAATCTCTAGGATATATAAAGAACTCAAAAAACTTAACACCAGAAAATAAAAAACAAATACCCCAACCGATAAATGGGCAAAGGAACTAAACAGGCACTTCACAGAAGAAATTCGATTGGTCAACAAATATATGAAAAAAATGTTCAACATGTCTAGGAATTAGAGAAATGACAATCAAAACTACAGAGATTCCATCTCATCTCAGTCAGAACAGCGATTATCAAGAACACAAGTAACAGTAAATGTTGGCAAGTGTGGGGGAAAGGCACACTGATACACTGCTGGTGGGATGGCAAACTGGAAAGCTGTATGGAGATTCCTCAGAAAACCTGGAATGGATCACCTTTTGACTCAGCTACCCCTCTCCTTGGCTTATACCCAAAGGATTTAAATCAGCATATTATAGTCATGCAGCCAAACGAATGCTTATAGCAGCTCAATTCACAATAGCTAAGCTATGGAACCAACCTAGGTGCCCTTCAACAGATGAATGGGTAAAAAAACCCCACATAATGGAATACTACTCAGCCATAAGGAAGAATGAACTTATGGCATTTGCCAGTAAACGGGTGGAACTAGAGACATCATGCTAAGTGAAATAAGCCAATCCCCAAAAACCCCAAAGGCCTAATGTCCTCTCTGATATGCGGATGCTAACTCACAGTAAGTGGTGGTGGGGCAGGGATAGAAGTTCACTGAAGCGGACAAAGGGGAATGAAGGGCAGGGGCTGGGATCAGGAAAGGCAGCAGAATGAATCCAACATCACTTTTCTATGTTCTTGCATGAACTCACGACCAGTGAAACTCCACATCACGCACCACACACGAATGGGAAGTCTCACTCCACGTATATATGTCAAAACATACCCTACTGTCATGTGTAACTGGAAAGAACTAAAAAAAAGGCTCTGTGGTAGCATTGTTGGTAACAAGGAAACCTGAAGCCTGGGCCAGCAGCTCAGCCCAGCAGTACTGGAGGCGTGAAAGTGACCATGTGGGTCCACCTCAGAGACAGGACTTCAGTGGAAGCCCATGGCTGGAAGGTGAAGCACACAGGATCCATTTTCATGAAGCTCAGCCAGGCAATCTGTGGGAACTCAGCAGGAGCAAACTAAAAAGAAAACTGGGGGAGAATGGCCGACTCGGACTTCAGGCCACAGGTCTCTGAGGCAGGGGCACAGGAGTCAGTAGTGAGGGTCGGCAAGGCTGTGGTCTGGAGCCGGGGTGGGCTCTTGCCAGAGCCTCTCTGGTACTGCTGCCCGCCCTGGCCAGGCCCGGCTTGTTTCTCATTCCCAGAGCTATGGTGGCCAGCAGAGGGCGCTGGCAGCGAGAAGGGAGGGACAGGGGCAAAGTGGGCACCCTGTATGTCCACTGCCCTCACTCCTGTCTGAAGGGGGTCTTCCCAGCAGTAGCAGCAGACCTGCCCAGTGCCAAGGCCGGTCCCATAGGTTCTCACCCACAGAACCCTGGCCCTGGGAAGGACACTGGACAACCATGGGATGATCCCCAAAGAAGGCCACTCCCCTGTGTTCCCAGTGGGCATGGTGGGAGCAAGTGTCCGAGGAGAAGCAGGTGGGACTCACATGGATCCCGGGCTTGCTCCAGTGGCTCTCTGCTCGGCACCTAGGAGATGGGGCTGGAGGGCATGGGATGGGGAGCACCAACTCAGCCACCCAAGAGCAAGGCCACCAGTCATGGGCCCAGGCATCTGACTCTAAAACGCAGACTGGTCCCCTGCAGAGCATCTTACGCACAGAGCTGGCAGGGACCCCGGAAGTGCTCACCTCCGCGCGGCTGTTGATCTCCTCTTCAGAGAGGCCGGCGACCACGGCCTGGTCAAGTGGCCCTGTGGCCACCTCCACTGTGTGTTGGATTCGCTCAAGCATCTGCCTCTTGCCAGGATCTGTGGTCTCACTTAACTTTACTGAAAACGGCTACAGAAAAAGGGGCATATCAACCTTGGTGGATACCACACTGAAACCTGTGCTCACAGAGCTGACTCAAGGCAGAGAAGACCAGTGTTTCTCACTGGCCCAAGGTGATCGAGAAGTCTGCACCCCAGCTCTTCCCCAAGCAGTGGGCCCAGAGGCCTGTGTCCTCAGCTGAGGCAGTCCTGCGCTGGCCCTCCTCACACACGACTGGGTGGGACCCTTCACTGCTCTGCGTCTCAGTGGCCACCTGTAAAATGGGGCTGAGAGCAATACTTCTAGGCTGCTGGGGGCTAAACGAGAGTATATGCAGAGCCCTGAGAAGCAGCAGCCATTTCCATCTCAAAGGCCACTGCGGCCCAGCAGGCCCCAGTCCTGTTAGCCTGACAGCGAGACCCCAATTCATGCCTTCATTTCCTTTCAGAGATAAAATGCCACAGACATGCCAGTAATATCACTCTAATTACTAGGGATTCCTGGGAGTTATTAAAGCAAATAAAATGACTTTCTCTTACATATCTTGTCATATTATGTAATACAATACAGAACCGCGTTTACAATATGCTTATTCAGAATTAGATTATCAAGTTGGAGAAAACGCATTTCAATCGTTCTGAAGATTCGCAGTATCGTGGATACAACAGATCTCAAGCCAGCACAACTTCTGCACTTGGGCAGAGGCAGCAGACTGGTCACGACCTCAGCTTTGTAACTGGACAGTAATACTGTTGGGTCTTCTCAGGAGCAAGTGTGGTCAGTGGCACTGTGATGCCTCAGGTTCTCCTGGAAGCAGAAGGAAGGCCACCTACCCTGCACTCCGTCCCCATGCATCTGTCCTGCTCACTTTCCCGTAGGCCAGAAGCCACACGTGCCGAGACTCTAGTACCCCTGACAAAATGGCTTATGCACTGCTCTGTGGAGACAGACTGCACTTTGGGGACAATGACCTACAGAGGGCCCTAGTGCCATAAGCAGGAGGCAGGGCAACATCTAGAGCGGAAGAGGGCTCACCTTCAGAGCAGCACGAATATCCTCCAGGAGCTGGGTGGCTGGTGGTTTCCGCTCCCGATACTGTGCAAACAAGTGATTCTGCCGGGCCCTCCTGATGATCTGCAGCGGGAGACAGGGTGTGCTCAGAGCCCACTCCCATCCATGCAGCAGGCTGCCCCCTCACTGAGCAGGTGTAAATGGTGGGTAAGCACCCTGGGACCCCAACACCACCCTCAATCTGCTACTTGCTGAGCGGAAGAGGTGAACTTCCTGATGCCTGAGAAACAGGTGCTGGGTCCCACTTCCTCCAGAGCCAGATACAGAGCAGGATCCCTTCTCAGAGCACCAGGGACACAAACTCAACCTGGCCCCTGAACATGCTGGGTTCTAGTGGCATCTACACCTACGTAAGTGTCCACACATCTGCATAAGCTAGTACCAAACCATTGAGGGGACTCAAGTAGGTGCATTTAGTCACGCCTAAGCTAGCTCAAACCTACACCATGCTACTTACGGATCAGAGTCCTGTGAGTATGACTGATCTGGAACACTCCCCTACCTTGTCATCAATGTCTGTGATGTTCATGCAGTAGAAGACGTCGTACTGAAAGTAATCCTTTAACACTCTTCTCAGGATGTCGAAAGAGATGTAGGACCTGAACAGTGAACACACAAGCTTCCATCAGCACATGCTGTATGTTAGCCGGGCACTACAGGAGCATGCACAGGCTAAGCGGCCCTGAACTGATAATCCAAAATGCCCCCAAACCCAAAGTCCTCGTGATGTGCAGCCTAATGATGCCATGAAGGAAAAGCCCACACCATTAAACTTTGCTTCACGCACAAAACTGCAAAAACTATTACCTTCAAGTTATATGTATAAGGTGTACATGAAACAAACAAATGTCTTGCTTCGACTTGGGTCCTATCCCCAAGATAGCTCACGACATACACGCAAATACTCCAAAATCCGAAATAAAACATGCTTCTGGCTCCAAGCACCAGAAAGGGAAATTTGACCTGTGTAAGTAAAAGGATTCTGTGGCCTCTACCCTAACAGCCACGAACTCTCGTCAAGCCACACCTGTGGACAGACAGGTCAGGGTCACAGGCAACTTGGCCTCAGGTCTGAGAGCCATGGAAACTCTGCACAGGGGACCTGCAGAGCTGGAGGGATAAGGAAAGCATGATGGGGGTGTTGGAGTGGAGTCCAGGACAGCAACCAGGCTGGGGACACTGGCCTCTGGGTCAGCCCTAACCTTCCTGCAGCAAGGTGGATCACCTGCGGCACTGGACCTTACCTGGCATGCCCCATGTGCGATGCATCATAGACAGTGGGCCCACAGCAGTACCAGGTCACTTTTTTCCCATCTTGAGGTATGAACACGTCCTTGTTAGAAGTGAAGGAGAGCCGTCACAAGAGATCCCAGAAGCTGCGCAGGAGCACCCAAAGTTCAACACGCATCCCCCTGCTCTCAGGCCCAGACTGCCCGCTGCCTTTGTTCTGCACAAGCGTATTTCACGAGCACTATTTTATTGGATTAAAAAGGCTACAGTAGTCTGGTGGGAGCCGTAGAATCCACGGCAGCCCCGCTCACTGTCCACTGATGGAGACGGCTAGAGCCCCTTTCCCCTGGGGTCCTGTCCCCCTCTGGAGTGTGCATCCTTTGTGGGAATGCTACTTGTGCAACAAAGGCAGCGAGCATCTGGGCCTGAGCAGGTGCTCGTAGCCCCCCACCTGCTCCAGGCACAGCCTCAGGGGTCTGGCTTCTGCTTTCTTCTTCAGAAAAGTCACTGAGGCCAAGAGCAGCAGCCTGGGCCCTAGAGCAAGCCTAGGGTCTTGTCTGGCCAGGGTCTGTCCCTCCCTGAACGCCTGGCTTGCAGGCCAGACCATCCCAACACCCCAAAAGCTTTTGGGGGACATCAGGACCAATGAGTTCCATAACAAGACTGTGGGCTGCGCTGCCCCTGCCCCTGTCCCTGCCCGCTAAGCATGCTTGCTGATCAAAATCCCAACCTTTTTTGAACACCCCAACCACAGCCTGGGCAGCACTGCTGGGTCAGCTTTAGCCCTACCTTCTCCTCCAAGCCTCGGGCTCCCAGCACCTGGCAGGCAGTTTGCCCCCTTCCTGCTCTGCTCGAGCAACACCCGCTGCAACCCTGGGCTCTGAAGGCATACCAGCTCTGGCCTGGCTGTGAATGACCTCAAGCACTTGTGCCTACTCAGGGTAGCCCACACCCAGAAGCCAGTGGGCAGGCTTCCACAGTCACAGCTCTGCCCCCAGGTTACACCAGCCACAGCACAGGAAGTCACCAAAGAGGCTGAACTCTGGAGCCCTGCGTGGTGAACAGGAAAGTTTCCCTTTACTGCGACACAGGGATCCCAGCCACGTGCGCACGCGCGCGCGCGCACACACACACCACCTGACCCCTCTTTACCTTGTTCCGGGTGAGGCTGTTGTATAGACGGAGCTTACAGGGCTCAGTCCCAGCTGGAGGAGACCACTTAGGCTGCACTCGCCGGCCTTTACCTGGGTGGCAGAAGAGCAGACAGATCACACAGCAGCACCCAAAAACACAGGTCGCCCTACACCTCGAGACCTAATTTGGACCACAAAACTGTGATTTTCAATGAAACAACACGAAGCAATGCAAACCTTCTTGGGTTTGTTCCCATCCTGCATGAGTCTCAATGACAACAGAGCCCAGTGTGAGTCTAGAATGCCGCATGTCCTGCTGTTCACCACATAAGCTGCTGTCCACAGCCCGTGGGTCAGCTGCCTGACCGTCCACGGGCTACACTGTTGCCACCTAGACTGTCCCCGTCTCCCAGGATCCCTCATCTGGGCAAAAGGAAAGTTGATGGATGCTACCTATCCTCAGCCTCTCCTGAGGCCATGACAGGTCAGGGGGAGAAGGGCCTCCAGCTCCTCTGCAGCTCTGTGCTTGAGCAGTGAGTGGTTAGCTGCCAGCATGCTCCAACCTCGGACACAGCCTGTGCCCCACCCCACCCCCAGGCTGGCCCTCGCTGGCCCTGCCGGTCCCCACAGTCCCTTTCTGCCAGGCAGTCAGTGTTCTCCTGCCTGCTCCTGCCACCATGTGGCACAGCCCACCCTGGTGTGTGCCCTGGGTCTGGGGCCCTTCCCCCTGAGGCAGATGGCTTCCTCGCTGTGTGGGCATGAGGACCTGAGGAGGTGCCCTGGGTAGCTGACCACTTTCTAACCACCCAGGGCTGGCTTGGCGCCTGCTCTGCAGCATCCGCCCCCTCCTCGGGGAGTCCCGCTTTCCTCCTCAGCCCTCCCAGAGCCGGGCTCTGTGGAGCTCTCCCGTGCCCACCTGTGCCCAGGCAGGACCTTGCTCCCGCTGGCCTCTGCTGAGCTGCAGAGAAGACCCTCAGGATGGAGGTCACACTCTACCCTTCTAGGCTGCACTGGTGACTCATCCCCTGCCCCTCGGCCTCCTAGGTGAGTTTGTCTTGGGAAGGGGGTGCCTCTGTTCACAGGAAGAGCCTTCACAGGCCCCGCACAAGTGTCAAATGTTGGCATTTCCAGGTCCCCGCCCTTGCCAGGGCCACTCAGCTGAGATGGAGGACTGGTAACCAGCAGGCTGAGGGGCGGGAGGCGGCACACCATGGAGAGGTGGTGCGAGGCCACAGAGGACGGCGCTAAGCAGGAGGTCCTTGCCAGCTGACTCGCAACACTGTCACAGGTGGCCACAGATTCCTATCATGGGACGTCCCCGACCCTTAATCAAGCATCGAGGCTCACTGAGGTCAACGCATCAAATGCCCTGGAAGGAAAATCTCACTGCCCGCAGCTGGCAAGAGGTTTCAAGGACGTTTGGCAGAAACAAATTCAGACTTGCAGAAGGGAAAGACTGGGAGGCGTGACACTACAGCCTGTTTTTCACAACTCTCCCTTCGCCCAGGTCAGCGGGCTCCCATTCAGCGAGAGTCTTGGACTTCTGACCACTGGCCCACACCTGGTGGTCCTCATCAGCGTCCTCACCACCTCCCGAGGAAGCCGTCAGCCTCTGTCTGGGTTCTCTCTGTGACAGTGAACATGCTCCACTCACCCCAGACAGCACCAGTCCCACCTGGCCAGGCGCTGTCTGGGGAACACTGCCCCAACCTGGCAGAAACCGCCTTGGAAATGGGACCCGGGGAGACTGAAGGGCAGGAAGCCTCCAGGAAGCACTATGCCCCGGGCAGAAGCTGGCACTGGCAGAAGGCCCGGCAAGGAGCCACCGAGAGAAACCATCCTGAGGTAGAGGGTTAGTCACCTCAGGGGGAGAGCCCAAAGCTGAACCTGCATCTTCCTAAGGAGGCCTCGCTGCCACTAGACCTGGGCCCTTCTTCAGTGAAGCCTAGGCGTGACCCCCTGGGGGCTGGGAGAGGTGGGGGCTGCATGAGAGAGCCCAGCTCCGAGGGAGGGCTCGTCCAGCAAATTCTACACCCTGGGACGGGACTGGCCTCTGTGCTGGAGCCACAGAGAGGAGGCTGAGGAGGTGGGAAGTGGGCAGGACGGGCTGCAATGGAGACTTTCGGAGTCTGAGAGGACCCTCCAGCTGCTGAGGCCCTCAGCCCTGGGGAGAAGCTGGGGAAGGTGCCTCGAAAGCCAGATGTGGGCACGTTTAAAGCACGGAATGGCCCATAGGGGGACTGGCTTATGAGTGTGCTGGGAGGGAAGGTGGGTGACAGGGAGCAGGGTCGGAAGGAGGGAGAACACCATCCAGGGCAGAACATCAGAAGAGTCCGGGATGGGCAGCTGCTCTGGTTCTCACAGCTGGTCTCCCAGGAGTCTGAGGCCTGCCCCAAACCACTGGACAGCAAGTGGCAGCCCTCAGTTCCAGCGCCACCTCTGCCTCCAGCCCTGGCTCACGGCATGCTCTGCACAAGGGTGGGCCGACCTAACGCACATCCTTCCTGGGCTCCAGAGAGCCTCACAGGCGGTCTCCGTGGACACAGAGGCAGGACAATCCTGTGAGCGCTGTCCACGGTCCACCGTCCACTCACCCAAGTCCCTCCTGGAGCAGCCTCACTGGGCAGGGTGCAGGTCTGCAGTGAGCCGCCTGCCCTCAGAGGGTCATAAGGCCTGGAGGAGCACAGCCCTCCTCTCCTCCAGCTGGCCAGGGTGTGCTGGCAAGGCCTGCCCTCCCGGGGGGCAGATCCTCCCGTCTCAGCCCCTCCAGGCTATGCTTTAGAAGCTGGGGCAGAGCAGCGTAACCCGCCCGAGTTCTGTGGAAGGGAACCTGATGCACCACGCCGGGCACACCTGCTGTAGCGACCCACACAGTAATTCCTCCCTCCCTGTGACAGGAGGGTGTTAGCAGCAGGATTATGCAGAAAACCAAAGCAAACCCCTATCCTTGGTGACTTGGCACTCCTCGGCCCCATGTGAAACTGGGACCTAGCAGAGGCCCAGAGGCATGTTCCCAATCCCCCATCCCAAGTCTGGAAACCCCCAGAGCTGCCAGTGGGGCCACGGAAGGTAGCACTCAGCCTGCCCTACAGGAAGGAGGGTGCACGCACAAAGCCCCGGGGAAGCCAGGCGCTCAGGGCCTCAAGGCAGCTATGGAAGGGGGCACCTCGGCTTCCCAGAGAGCCCCAAGCCACCCAGGAACCTGAGCCTCGAGACTCTCAGCAGCGTTTCTCCCAAGATAACTGCAGTGGCACCGGGGGGATGGGGGGGGGGTGCAAGCGGCACTGAAAGGACGCAGCTGAAGCCATGCAGCTGAGTTCATCTCAAAATGCTCTCTGAGGCCTGAACACTTCAGTGCCACTTCATCTAGCTTTAGTGTTTAATGGCACCACACCAGGGGAGGAACACACTGCGGTCTTAGGGAAATAAAGAAAAACAAGTTAAGCCAGAGGCCGACTCAGCTCCCCAGGACTGGGGCCCACAGCCCAGCATGCTGGACACCCCCAGGGGGCCGCTGGTCACTGCAGCTGTGCCAGCAACAGGAATGTCCTGATCTTGAGGAACCAACTCCACAGGGTGGCTTCTATGCTACCCACTGAGCACGGCACCTGCCCTGCCAGACCTCAAGCTCAGGACCCTGGGCGAGGCTCCCACAGTCCACTGTCCCATGCCACCACATGCCACCACATGCCACCACACGCCATGGGGGGTGGAGAACACCCTGACCTCGGAGCACAGACCCTAGCGGCAGGGGCAGCAGCTGGTACTCACTTGCTTGGGGCCCGCAGGCCTCACCCTTGTCACAAGGGCGACCCAGGAGCGCTTCTATGTGCCTGAACCACCGAGCCACGTGGAGGGGCCTCGAGTCGGCGGGCAGGGCCGAGAGCTGCCTGAACACGTCCACATCTGCCTGAGAGAGTGTGTACCCCTGGACATAGCTACGCGTGCTGAGGTGCTCGTCCAGGGCCCGCACCCTGGCTGCCTCGTCACTAATGCTCAGAATGGACCTGTAGTCGGCAGCTGCAAAGACAGAGGGCAAAGGACATCAGGCAGAGGACATCTGACGCCAGGCAGGCAGGTAGAGGGCATGCAACATGAGGCAGTGGACATAGGACGTCTAGCAGGCTGGCAGAAGGCACATGACATGAAGCAGAGAACATGTGACTTCAGACAGGTGGGAGAGGGTACACAACATGAGGCAGAGCGCTGATGACATGAGGCAGAGGACACAGGGCATCAAGCAGGAGAAGACTGCTCCGAGCTGCTGGGCAGGAGTCAAAAGAGACCCACGTGTCCAAACCCTTTCCTGGATGTCAACCATCCACAGGCGGCAGAGGTGCAGGGGCAGCATGCGGGGCAAGGCGGTGGGGGAGGGAGCTGCTTCCCTGCTGAGGGGACAGCAGCGTGGTGCGCTGACCGCCCTGGGCTGTGCACTTCAAGACGGTTCACTGCTACGGGCTTTCACCTCTATTTATTTATTTTTAAGTTTATTTTATTTTGGGTGCTGGGATTGATCCCAGGTGCTCCACCACCAAGCCACATCCCCAGCCCTTTCTAATGTTTCACATTTCAGACGGGGTTTCACTAAGTTGCTGCGATTAGACTCAAACTTGCAATCCTCCTGCCTCAAGTCTGGAGTTGGTGGGATTACCTGGAATGCCACTGTGCCCATCTCACCTCAAATTTTAAAACTCACAACAGAAAAGGAAAGAAAAAAAAAAAAAAAGCCCAGAGCCCTTTCTCACAGCAGGGCCTCTCCCTGCAGACAGTGGGGATGTGTGTGGGGGACAAGGCATGGGTGAGAACCCCGAGCTCCCGGCACATGCTGCCATCACCCCCACCCTGTACCAAGATGACCAGAGACATCATGGCTTCCAGCACCCACACCCCCAGGATGACCCCAGCCTACCTGAGAATGCTTGGGCTGCCAGAAGGTACACTTCTAGCATGGCGGCCCAGCCATGCTGGCCCTTCCCTAGAGCACTGACTTAAAAGACTGCACCTGCTGCCACTCAGGAGTATCTCCAAGGACCAAGCACTATGCCTGCAGGAACCCCCAGGAGGGCACCGTGGCCAGGTCACCCAGCAACTTGGGCCTGCACACTGGCCAGCCCCCTGTCATTTTTCACTTGCACCACTTAAGCCGCCTGTGGGAGACCAACCTTACATGTGACTGAGTCACACTCCCCAGCTGGGTGCTGAGGCGCTCAGTCAAAAAATGTGGCAGAGCTTTTCCTACCCTTCTTGGGTTCGGTGTCTCGGGCATGCGTGTGTCTTTCTACAGCCCCGTGGGTGGAGCTATGCTCACCTGTTCCTTTGTAATCTAACCCCTTGCCCTGTTTAGGATAGAATCTTCCCCGGAAGTGCCTTGTATGTGTCCCCTCCTCTTACTGTGCCCTTGGGTGTGGCCTACCCAGGTGTCAGTCAACCTGCTGACAGTGGACATCATGAAGATAGACTCAGCCCCTGAAACCTGACCCCTGGCCTCATTTGAATAGCTTCTCCTCAATAAAAGGGGTCAGCGAGTGCTCTCGCTCCCTCTCTTTCTGCAGACCATTAAGGTCAGAGGAGCCGTCACAGCGACCAAAGAGAAAAGGTATTTGTGTCTCTAAGAGTGTGGTTATTTCGTGCAGCCCAGTTAGCCCAGTTCAACTGGAGTGACCCCTGAGCCTTTTAGTCACAAGAACAGAAACCCAGCAGCCGCCTTCCCTCCACCCTGTCCGCCTTGCTGCAAGTCTCTGCTAAATAAAAACAGAGCTCTCAGCTGTTTCCTAGTCACCGAGGAACTGTAGCAAAAGTCTGGGTACATCAACCTTTGACATCAGGGCCTGGGGATGAGGAGCTGCCCCAAACCCAGGCTCCCTAAGCAGAGGCAGAGAAGGAAAGTGGCGCCAGCCAGGCCCCTAGGCCAGAAAACTGAGCCTGTGCCAGTCCCTGAGGTGAGCCACACCAAGCCCAGCTCCTCCTGGTCATCTCATTTGCCAAAGGCTACAGTGGGAAGAAGATAGGCTCATTCTCTTCACACAGACACCTTGTACCTGGCAAAGAGCTCAGGTGCTGAGCACATGCCCAATCACCTCTCCCCATGCTGCCCAGCTGCCTAGCCTGTGAGGTCACCTGGGTCAGTGCAGGATGCACAGCAGAGCAGCCATGGGGAGGGGAGATAACCCACAAGCAACACTGCACCCCTTGAACTTGTCCCTCCTTGCTCCTCCACCTCGTGCTTGCTGTGCAACCCAGAATCAAACCGTGCTCCTGAAAAACAGCACGTGTGCAAGGACACTGCGGGGGCACAGGCCTCTCTCCACGTGTTCTGCCATGGAAGCCCTTCCCTCAATTCCTACAAATGGAACTTTCTAGAACACGAAGGTACCAGTGAGGATGGGCTGAAATGAAGCGCAGAGCTGTGGTGGCAGAAACCACCCGACACCTGGGCTACATCCTCCTTCCAGGTCCTTCCACAGCCAGTGCCCAGCCCCCAAGGCTGCAGCAGGGGTCCCAGAGCCCCAGCTCCTCCTCTGCAGGGACGGTGTGGGCGCCAGGTGGAAAGCCCCCTTGAACTCTCCGTCTGGATGCTGTACTCACAAGGCTTCCCAGAAACACGCCTGCTGGTGCCAGGGCCAGTTCTGCAGGTCCCGACCCTCCCTGCTTCCCTCCAGTGCGCCTAGGGTTAGGTGCTCTCTTCAACCACAGAGCTGCAGCCCTGGGCAGACTGTCCTTCGGACAGCCACGTGCAGCCCACCTTCAACTGTGCTGAGACCCCAGGCCCTCACCTCGGCTCCACCTCTCACCTCAACTCCCCAGTGGCAGACACCAGCCCCACAGCACAGCCCAGCCCTTCCCTGCTGAGAAGCAGGGGCCACATCACCACCTGCTCTAAGCCTCACAATGGCTTCCCTCTGGTCATATGGACCCTAACTGCTGCACTTAGGGGGACACACACCCCCAGATGCCCCCAAGCTCCTCGCTTTCCTTGGAGCTTGGCTGGGGTCAGCCTCTCCTCTGGCTGAGGACTCCCTGCTCCAAATGCCCCTGCCCGAGGCCTGGCCCACCTGCTCTCCCTCCTCCAGCAGGTACCTCTTAGGATCCAGACACGGGCTTTGGGGAGCAGCCCCCTTGCTCCAGGCCCTGGGCAATAACACTGGAATTCTGCGTACAGTGAAGGAACTGCCTTCCAGGGTGGGGCCTGGCAGGCAGGCATCCCTTTCCCCAGCTACACGGGTCCCTGCTGGGGCAGTCCTGAGGACGGCCAGGCCAGGGCCTAGATGAAGAGGAGACTGGAGAACCTGGGCTTGGGCCTGGGGCTGGGGCTGGGCTCAGCTCACCCAGCGCGTGCCAGGCCTTGGTCTGATCCTCAGCACCACATAAAAACATGAATAAGTAAAAGAGAAGTATTGTGTCCAACTACAGCTAAAAGATAGATATTTAAAAAAAATCCTGGCACGGAGCAACTTCCTTCCAGAAACTTCTAGTTCACCCGGATCTTTCCCCGACAGCCCAGCAGCCTGTTAAGTGGCACCACAAGGGGACAAATAATGAGGATGGTGGGAACGCGAGATTAAGAAAATAATTCTATAAAATGAGCCCACTGTACTGACCCCCGCGTGCTTTCTTAGCCAATAAGATGTCTATCTGCAGCCCCACCTGCCTGAGGGGACAGGAAATGTCACCATCCTCAACAAACTGAGGCAGGGGGCAGAAGGCCTGGCAGTCAGTGTAGGTCCTGAATGCTGGGGGTTGAGAGGTGAGGGCTGGTCATCCAGGGAAGACAAGGGGTGGCTAACAGCTGACCTCCAGGACCTCACTCCGGCCCTGTTCCTGCTCCTTCCTGCCCTTAGGCAGGTACAGGGAGAAGAAAGAGAAGGAGGGGGTTCTGAGGTCCACAAAGAGCAATACGCACCCCACCCCACCCCCGCAGCACAGAGGTCTGCCACCTCTGTCCCTCTCTTAAATAAAACTTGCTTTCTATGCTTGCCTCCGCATTCTCAGGTGCTTAATTGCCAACCCAAGGAACAAGGAGAATGGGCACCAGCAGTGGTCCTGCTTATGACAGAGATGCAGGTCACTAGTGACACATCAGGGAGCCTGCCTGAGCTCTGTCCCCAGGGCTCCAGCGCCCACTGGAAACTACTCCCCTGGATCTGACCCTTCACTCAGGGCTAGTGTGAGACACTAAGATGGGCTCAGCCATGGTGACAGGGAGCTGAGCCAGAGGATCCCTGGGGCATCCCGGGGCAACAGCACACAGGTGGCTTTGGGTCCTGCCCACCTCCCCACAGCAGGCACATGCAGGCCCTTCTCACACTCCATGTTCCTGGGGACAGCGGCGACTACAAGGACTCCCCCAAACAGGGACAGCAGCACTCTCTAACAAGCAGAGTGACGAGAGACGCGGCTGCCTTCTCCCTCTTCGCGGCTCAGATTGTCTACACTGATCCATGAGCACACGGCACTTTTATGGGAAAAACCTGCACACTGTCCCAGTGACTGGGACAGCCCTGGAGCACTAAGGAAGATGCTGCGGGAGGCTCTGGGAGGCCCTGGAGACGGCCGCCTCGGGGCAGGCACCTGCCTTCCTCCGGTGTAAACCACCCTACCAGCAGCCACCTCGTAAAGCTATGGAGCAGTAAGTGAAATTACACTTTTAAAATGTTGCAAAACTGCCTGGCACACGGCCAGCACCCAGCTTGCCGTCATTATCATAATCGCTCCTGCATGACGATGATGATCATCATCATGGCTCATGGCCATGATGGGCTCATACCCTCAGAGAGCTCCTAGAGGCACTTCCGGGATCACACCTCCTTCCTAAATGCACCCTGTGGAGCAGCCCAGACAACAAGGGAATTAGGCCAGTCCCTACTGAGAGAGAGTCCCCTCAGGCTGGCAAGGCAGCCAGGGACGCTTCCACCAGGCTGTTTGGCTAATTATGGAAGCTGCATTTGGGTGTGGAGGAAACAGAATAGGCCAGCTTTCACAGGGGGCGGGCCTGAGTCAGACCCTCAGTCTGATGCCAGGTGAGACGGGAACCCAGGGAGCAGGCAGAACTCCCCCACCTGGCACCCACACACCTCTGCCCAAATTCCTGCTCTGTCTCCAGGGGAGGGCTGTCCACCACCAGGCAACAAACACATCAAAGGACAGAGGATCTGAGGGTGGGGATGTCCCAAAGGTGGACGGTGACTATCACAGTCTACACTACTGGAGTCCTTAGAGAGTACTTACTAAGCCACATGAATTGAAACACTGGCACAGGGACTGAGCCAAAATCACATCACAAAACCCACATTCCTCACCTGCAAAGGGCCGCCCTCCCTCTCGCTCTTCCCATCCACCCTTAGGCTTGCGCTCTCTGACTTCTGCTCCTGCCGCCGGTCCCTGGAGGCTCACCCTGCCCTTCAAACCAAGGCCCATCCCCTGCAGCATCAGCAGGAGCTGGGACTACTTAGAAGGAAGCCACATACTTGGGCCCGCCTGAGACCTGCCAGTTGGAACCTCTGGGGGTGGGCCCAGCAAGTAGCGCTTCAACAAGCTCCCACAGCACCCTGTGCTTGCCCCAGTGCGGTAGGAACCTGGACAGGCAGATGGGTGGCCCACTAAATGCAGAACCTGTCCACAGGTCTGTGCTCAGCACACCTCCTGGAGGTCAGCCTCGACCGCCAGGGTCTGCACCTTCCCGAGCTCAGCCCTCCACCTGCCAACCCCGCTGGAGCTGAACTCTTCACCCTGTAGGTATACCTCCCACACCCACCGCAGATGGCTCCCTTTCTGTAGATGCTCCCCTCAACCTCCAGGGCGCCTCCCTCAGCTGCTCTCTTCAGCCCCCACATATTTCCCATGGGGCTTCCCCACCCCACCAGCAGCTCTCAAAAAGGGGACTGGAAAACACTAACCTTTGCGAATCCTGGGGAGGAGCGGTGCATGTCCCCTGCTCCCACCGCCTCGGAGACAACGCAGCCCACTCCAAATCCAGAGCCATATCCCACACCAAGGGCTCCCACCTCGCACCTGAATGGTCACTCGTAACAGGGTGACTCCCAGACATCATCTCTCCCCAGGGAATTCACCACCACCTTCTTCACACACTGAGGCAAGCAGGGATGACCACAGGGAGGTACCACACAGGTGCTGGAAAGGCTAGGTATTCACCATGAGTGCCCTTCCTCCTAAGATCCTATATACTTGGGATCATGGAATCCTAAGGTCATTGATTAGCAAATATTTATGGCCTATAAATAGGTACATTTCACTCTGCTTTGGGAAGCAGAGAAGCACGAGAGCTCTGTTTTGCCCACCTTACACTCAGACCTGGAGCCTCTGGTTACTCCAAACAGCAGGCACCAAGGCAGCCCAGCACATCCCGCTGCCCTCAGCCTGCCCAGGAGAGCCTGGTTCTGCCTCTGGCTAGCTAAGACACTGGGACCTCTCTGGACCTTGACCTCTCTGGACCTCAGGGTTCCCATCTGCACAGGAAAATACAACAGTACCTACTGCAAAGAGCTGCTCTGACGTCATAAGGGAGGACAGACAGGTGTTCAGGACAGCGCCAGTACTGACGCATGCTGGGAAGTACTGGCTGGGTTGATTGCGAAGACCCTTTTAGTTAGATTTTGTAACCAAAGTGGTGACCTGAGTCGGCAGGAAAAGGCCCTGAAATGAGCTGCATCCACCTCAGAGGCCCTGGATGGGCCGCTGTTATAGGCCCTGCACAGAGCTGGCCTGCACGGGGGCTGCAGGAGAGGCTGGACCCACCAATCAAGAGGGAGCAGCACATGTGCTCAGTCAACTTAGGGAAGACAGTCCCGAAACGAGGAGCTCCCTGAAGAGTCTGGGAAGATGGTCACTTTCAAAGAACCAATCTGGGGAATAAAAAACAATCCAAAATGGGAAACACACAACCTTGAGAATGTCTCTGTTTGTGACATGAGGTCTTCATGACTTCATTTTATTTCCTCTTTCTGAGGCTCAGCCCACGGAAGGGTCTGTGTGTGGAGTGGGGCGGGCAGTGCACCAGCCATGCTATGGCCCTATAGCTTTAGGCTGAGGAAGCCCACCTGCTGTCAGACATCTGGGGTTCATCCCAACTGACAGAGCCATCTCCAGAAATAAGCCAAATCCCTCAAGGTCTGCAAGCCTAAAGTTCTGGAACAACTAAAAAATAAACAAATAAGAAACAAACCCAAACACCTCTGTTATGGTTTGAATGTGAGGTGCCCCCAAAAAGCTCATGTGTGAGACAACGCGAGAAGGTGTAGGGGAGAAATGATGGCGTTATAAGTTTTAACTGGTTAATTAATCCCCTGATGGGATTAACTGAGTAGAGGCTAGAAGTGGGCAGGGTGTGGCTAGAGGTGGAGGGTCATTGGGAACGCACCTTTTGGGTATATGTTTTATGTCTGGAGTCTCTGCTTCTTGATCATCATGTGAGCTGCTTCCCTCTGCCACACTCTCCTGCACCAAGGTTCTGCCTCACCTGGAGCCCTAAGGAGTGGAGTCAGCTCTCTGTGGACTGAGACCTCTGAAACCATGAGCCCTCAATAAACTACTCCTCCTCTATAATTATGCTGGTCAGGCCTTTCAGTTACAGTAGTGAAAAAACTGACTAAAATACTCTCATTCTACCACTTAGTTTCACAAATGAAACACACACACACTTTTATTTAAAAACTAAAAACTAAAGACTTGGGTTCCACATATTACATGGCATGTCGTAAGACCTTTATATCTCTGAGCTCACTACCCACGGCTCCCTCCCAGATGGACACCATCACTTTGTGCTGTTGTGAGGAGGCACAGAGCTGGGACCCCAGCCCTGCCAGGTGGGCTCTAGGGATGAGCACTTAGCCTCACTGCTGTTCTACAGGAGTCTGGGTGGACCTCCAAAGGCTACTGACTCTGGGGCGTTTGGAGGTGGTGCTGGAATCCAGGCACGCCAGCTGAGTGGAATGCTGCATAGCTCTGCCACCAGGCACAGGACAGGCAGCCCTGTCATCTGGGTGCGCCACTGGGTGCGAAACATGGGTTTCCTAGGTGTTCAGGTCCACCTGCCTAGAACCAGTGGAGGAATAAGGAATAAGGGATATCACAGAATGGACTCTCAGGAATAAGGGATACCACAGGATGCCACAGAAATTTTGGTATGTCCTACACTGAGTCAGGGAGGGGAGATGTCAGAACTCACACCTACTTTTTGCCAGCAGAAAGAATAAAACCTGTGCCAAGAATGTTTCCCTTGGAAAGTCTGCTCCGGACTGTAAGGATCTGGGGCCACAGTCTCTATTCTTTCCAGCACCTAAATCTTACAGAAGGAACAGTGAGAAAAGACCTAGTGCTTGTCAGAGATCTGACTGCCAAGGCTCTGGTCTGGTCCTGCTGATATGACTGACCCAGGGAGCTGACAGAGTCCCCCCACCCCAGCCTCCTAGGTTGGCAATAAAGTGGGCAGTAATGCTCTGATGAGGCAGATCCCAATTGTGACTGCTGGCTCAACCCAAGATGAAAGACTTGGTAAACCCCAAGCTGTTTTATGGTGTGTACATGTAGCTCTGGCTTCCTCTGCCCCACTTCCCTGAGCACCAACCTCAGGTGCCCTTCCACCCACCCGGCTGGGCAGAAAACCAAAACAATCCTTGAGCCTTTGCCTGCCCCCAGATTCTAAATGGGGTAGGAGGAGATGAGGTCTGGTTCAGGCACCAGCTAGAAACAGACTGTCTGACTCTAGGCCACCTCCCCAGTTGGGTGTGCAAGGAGACTTCCCCCAACCCAACTAGAAAACTGAGACTGGGGACAGAGTGGCTTCACTAGCTGGGGTGGGTGGCTGCCAGGCTGGTGCTCCCACCTGAAAAAAATCCTGTGGACCACTCCTCAAAACTCAGACCCCCACTGCCAATCCCAGGGACCCAGTGCCCCAGTGCCCTCAGAACCAGGGACTGGCCACTGCTCCCTCAGGACTACTGCTCACCCCTGGAATCCACTGCCTGCCCTGGAGACCCCCATTGCTCTTACGGCCTGGTCACTGCCTACCTTGGAGACCCTCGGCCCACTCCAGGCCCCATTGCCCTCAGAGCCCAGGTTGGACACTGCCCACTCCATACCCCACCACAGCCCGGCTGAATGCTGCCCGCCCCCCTGGTTCCCTCCTCTCAGAGACCTGATGCGCGTTGTCCACCCAGACTCCCACCACCTTCAGAGTCGCGGCCGGACGCTGCCCACCGCAAGCCCCTGACCTCACCGCCCTCAGAGCCCCGCTGGACGCGGCCCGCCCCGGACCCGACCGCTCTCAGAACCCTGCTGGATGCTATCTGCCCCGGAGGCCCCCTGCTCTGAGCCCCCGCTGGACACTGCGCGCCACGGACCCCCTGCCTTCAGAGCCCCGCTGGACGCTGGCGCACAGGCAGTCAGTCCCCTCCGCGCGGGCCGCGCCACTCACTCTGCTCCCCGGAGGAACCTGCCATCGCTGGGAATCCCGGACCCGTGGCCGCAGCGACAGACGCTTCCCAGAATCTGATGCAACCGCCTCCCCGGAAGTCCCGCCCCCGACTTCCGGACCGCCGCGTCGCTAGGCAACGCGCGCTCCGACGCCCCGCGCGCGGCATGCCGGGAGACCCCGAGGAGGAAGGCCAGCGTGGGCGGGCAGAGGGCAGCAGGGCGTGGCCCGCAGTGGGCAAGACGGGGCTTCTGGCCGCCGCGGTGTTGGGGAGTGGGCGGCGCTCTGCGAGTCCTCTGTCCCGTAAAGCCGCAGCCTGGTGCAGTGGACGGCACCACGCTTTTCTGCCCAGCACGACCATAACGCACAAACTGTCCATCCTTTACTCAGGTCAATAAGAAGTCGAATTAAATCAGGAGTGCATGGACACACAGCCCGTCCATCCCCTCAACAACGCCCCGGCTCATAGAAGGGGAGCACTCAAGTCAGGCACTGACCAAGGCCGAGGTTTGAGGCACCGTCTCGCCTGGGGTTCCTTCAATACCAGCCACAGCGCTAGTCTGATTGGAAGACGGCCAGGAGGCTCAGCCAAGCCAGAGAACTGAGCCTCTATCGCAAAGCGAGTCTTTCCCTCCGCTAGAGTCACCTGAGGCTCTCCTGAGGTGATGCCCAGTTGATCAAAAGCACTTTTAAGAGACGTGGACATCTTCAGTCTTCCAGGACAGCCATAACTAGAACAGATGACCCCTCTTGCTTTCAGAGGGAAGGGCAATCTCTTGCTAGTGATTTCCTCTTTGTAGAGGGACATAAACAGGTGTGGGTAACCCCCACTTTTGGCCTTCGACTCCTGTGCTCAGGATCTCTACAGCAGGAGTAGCCTCAAGGCTACTTTTCCATATGGCACCTCTGGGCATATCCAAGGGGGCAGTGGTTTGTTGCCCAACACGAGGGCAAATGATTGGGCTTTTCCTCAAACTGTCTTTGTCCCTCTGGACTTTTTTGTTTGATTTCTTCAATCTTTTTTTTTTAATATTTATTGTTTAGTTTTAGGTGGACACAATATCTTTACTTTACATTTATGTGGTTCTGAGGATTGAACCCAGTGCCTCATGCATGCTAGGCTAGCACTCTACCTCTGAGCCACAACCCCAGCCCCTGATTTCTTCAATCTTGTCCCTGTTGAAAACCCCAAAGGCCAAACTTAAAAGTTGTTTAATTGGAGTTTAAGGCCTCATTTTGAGGTCATGTTTTGCCACTCAACTTACTGTGCACCAAGTTGTATTGCAGAAAAAAGTCAGTTACTTTAATTTTCCGCCTTAAAATAATTTTGGTTACTTAACATGCACCCAAGGGATGAGGTCTCGGGATAAAAGCTGTATTGCCACAATCTTGTGAGTTGTGTGCTTCAAACCTTGCTTTGTGTCTTGAGAAGACAAGAAAAACAGTGCTTTTAAGGCCACACTGGCCTGTCCCACAGGGCTTGCCTACAGGTAGTCCAGTGCTTCTGAAGCCAGGGAGGCAAGAAATCTCTCAGGGTCCCTGAAACATCCCAAACATGCAAGATTACTTCTCTCTCCATCCTAGAGGCTGGAAATAATGTGCACAAAGGTTGGGTCTTCAACCCCCAGTGAAAAGAACGTCCCCGAGATTTTAAATACCTGGTTGTGCTGGGTTTTTTTTATTGTTTGTTTTTAGATAATGAAGTCAAAAAGACTTTGTAGAGTTTTTTAAAGGATTCAGGGTGTTCTTGAGTGGGCAAGGTCTGGTAAAATTTAATAGAAGACTTAAAATTTAGTTTTCCAAAGTAATCAAAAACATAGCAAAGCATAAAACCTGAGAACTTGTCTTAATAAAACACAAAATCTAGCCAGCCATGGTGGGAGACTGAGACAGGAGGATCATGAGTTCAAAGCCAGCCTCCAACAAGGGCCAGGCACTAAGCAACTCGGTGAGACCCTGTCTCTAAATAAAATGCAAAAATAGGGCTGGGGATGTGACTCAGCGGTCAAGTGCCCCCTGAGTTCAATCAGTGGTACCAAAAAAAAAAAAAAAAAAATGCAAAATCTTTGCTTTCTGGGCCAGATTTTGTAAACTTTACCTGTAACAATGTTGCCAAAAGCTCAGTCCTTGTCCTCAATGCCAATCCAATAACAAGGACACAGTTTTGAGAAAAAGGAAAAAAAGAAAGTTTATTGCTTTGTTAGCAAAGGAGAATCGCAGGGGACTCCTGTCCCAAGACTGCGATTCTGCCCATCAGAAGGAATGGGGCTGTGGGGGGGGGGGGGAATAAAGAGGTGATTCAGAGAATATGAGATTAGAGGAGAGATCAGGAAGGAGAAGATCAGGGAGAAGGTCACAGAGAAGCTGGGAAAAAGAAAAAAACATGTAAGTTTCAAAGCCACAAGGGATAGAGTCAAAGCATCAAGTGAGCCCCTGTTACAAGACCAAGGTACTTAGAATTCTAACTCTTAGTGACCTTGTTATCCAGTGAAGACCCAGAAAGAAAGTCATCTTAAATTGTTCTTTCCTGTACCGGCTGAAGGACTCAGACAATGGGCCCCAGGTCTACAACTGTTCCCGGCCCGGCCTGTCTGCCCGGCCCAGCCGGCGGCATGTGGGTGTCTGTGGCAAATTGGAGCTTTTGTCATTGCAGAAGGGGTAAAACAGAGTCCAGCTCAGCCAGAGGGAGGGCAGGAAGGGAAAGGGGGAGAGCACAGAGCGCCTGCACCTGGCCCTACCTAGAGCTGAACCTGCTGTCCTGTGTAACAAGGCCACAGGAACTTGCCTACCTGCAGCTGCTCCCCTCCGCCCTCCTGCCCCACCCTAAATGAGCCCACCTCCAGCAGGGAACCAAATTCCTCCATGATCTGGCCCTCTGTGATCTGAACCCTATCAGACTCAGACCCTGGCAGTAGCTGTGGCCAGTCTCCCTCCAGAGAATATGCCCCCCAGCTGGTCTTGAGGTCTGTATTCCCTTTCATGTGCTTTCACCAACAATTTATGAAAACACATTTAATAGACCCAATTATAGAAATTATATGTATATCGTCTTTTAGAATTTAAGAAGCCAAGAGTACTTAACGTCTAGCAATTAATATTTCAGTGTTCTTACTTATAGATGACTGTTTGACCTCTACTATGTACGTCTGTAAATATTTGTTCCATTCATGTTTACTTTATTTATTGGTACCAGGGGTTGAACCAGAACACTTAACCACATCCCCAGCCCTTTTTATTTTTATTTTGAGACAGAGTCTTGCTAAGTTGCTCAGGGCCTCACTAAATTCCTGAGTCTGGCTTTGAGCCTGTGATCGTCCTGCCTGAGCCTCTCAAACTGCTGGGATTGCAAGTGAGAGTCACTGCACCTAATTTATCTTTGATAGTCATTCCTAGATCACCTATTGTAATGGCTAATCTGAATTGTCCACTTGATTGGATTAAGAGATGCCTAAGATTAAGAGGCTTCTCAGCACCTCAGTGAGGGCATTTCTAGGAACAATTGGGAACAGAAAGGTGGTGGAACCCGTGGGTAGGAGCAGAGCAGGGAGATTCTCTTGAGCAGGCTCTCGAGCAATGTGACGGGCGCCTGAGGACACCAGACTCCAGCTCTTTCACCTCCACAGGGACTTTGACCAGTGACTCTCCAGGGAGTTTCCAGGTTTTTCATCCCAAACTGCATGGTTGGACTCCATGTTCCCAGGCTCCAGCTTCTTGGACTGAGCAGCTCTGGTTCTCCTGGCTCTGCAGCCTGTAGATGGCTGTCGTGGGACGTTCCATTTCTGTCAGTCTAATAAATCCCCCTTTCTAAAAAGTTTTATTCGGAGACAGGGTCTTGCTAGGTTTTAGGTCCTAAGGCCAAAATAATTCCATTTTGAAAATCAGCACCTGTTGGGGCTGGGGATGTGGCTCAAGTGGTAGCACGCTCACCTGGCATGCGTGCGGCCCGGGTTCGGTCCTCAGCACCACATACAAACAAAGATGTTGTGTCCGCCGAGAACTAAAAAATAAATATTAAAAAAAAAATTCTCTCTCTCTCTCTTAAAAAAAAAGAAAAAGAAAATCAGCACTTGCCCACCTAGGCGTGACCTTCTAAAGAATCCCTAACTGCCCAAACCACAACAAAGAGGCCAAGTATCAATCACAGGCCAGAGGGGTCATTTCTAAACTACTCCACTGAGCATGGCGGTAGAGTTAAGGAGTTCCTGCCCTTGCAGAAGGACAGCCTGGCAGATATTCTCTGCCTTTGCTTGACTCAGAGATGTGTTGAGAAACTGATGTGACTCCATTTTTGAGAAACCAGCTTCTACCTCAAGACCTGTCCAGAGGGAGGAGGGTGTGACCCTTGTCCTTGGAAAAACCCACAGAATGCTCCTAAGCACACACCCACCCTCCTGAGTTGTTTAACCGGAGGAATCTGCGGGCCAGGTGTCCCTGACTCAGTTACACTAGGTGAGGGCCCATAGCAACCCCCTAGCAACCACCAATCAGCATGAGACCGGGAAAATATCTGAAATGCCAGGTGACCCCCCCAGTAGTTTCAGTGATTGATAACATGATTAAGCCACCCTGCAATTTAGCATATACACCCTGGCAACCCCTCACGGCCTAAACCAATTGGTTCAAATGTATCCGCCACTTGAATTAACCAATCACCCCTACCCAACTTGTTCCCGCCAGTGAATGTGCTAATCAATGTTAAGAGTTTTTGTTTGACTTTCCCGCGGTGTGAAACGATTTGCTGTGTGATGTTGTGATGCATAGAGTATCCCCCCAAAACCTATAAATCTCACTGAACTAAGGGTCGGGACTCTTTTTTCCAACATATGTTTTGGCACCTTAATCAGGGATCAGATTCCTCTCTCTATGTGGGTGTGTCTCTGGTCTTTGGTGCTGTACATTCACTGTGAGGACGGCCTGAGGCCTGAGCCTAAGCAACTCCATTTTAAAAACTCCAGTTTGAAACCTGCAGTCTCACCAGGCACAGCCACAGAGCCCTCCAGTGTGGCCTCAAACAAGTCACTTCCCCTCACCCTGATAAACAAAGTGAAGCCCCTGGCGGGCGGTCCTCCCTGATAAGAGGAAAAGTGGGAAAGATCAGGGTGGAGACCACCAGACCAGATGTTTCTGACCCCAGGGTAAACGATGTCACTGAGAAATCCAGTGGTAGCTGATAAGGATTGAAAGGGGGGGGGGTCAAAAACCCTCAAATTTAGTATAAGCAATAGAGCAAATGAGCAGGGATTCAGCCAGCCCAAACAAGGATGCCCTCGGGCTGGAGGGCCTGATGAGGACCTGACATCCCGTCACTTGTCAATCATTTCCTGAGCCTCTGCGTGATCCTCACCACTCTCATCTCTACCGCCTCGTCTGGACCTTGGTGAGGGCCACAACTTCTCCCTACGACCCCTCTCCTCAACTGGTCGTCCACTCCACGCCAGGAAAAGCCCACCTTGGTTCCGGACCTGGTCACCACAGTCTGAGTGAGAGTTCATCTGCTGGACTTAAAGCCTAAGGCTTAAGGCTTTTGAACTTAGCACACAGAGGGAATGTCTGTCACTAGCCTGTCATGATTAAGTGAGTTTTACAGAGCTTAGAATTAATCTATAATTGTTTGCTGTGAATTAATGTAGAATTGTTTGCTGTGAATTGATTATGTCCATTGCAGTGCCTAGCATTAAGGATCGTCGTTTTCTTGATTAAAAATCTACAGAGTGAAACTGTATTGAGTAATTTGAGTGAATAAAGCATTAAAAGGGGCAAAAGCGCGAGGACATTCTTTATTTCTCCCCTCAACTGCATACCTCGCAATTTTGCCCCCTCTCGACAATTGGTGTCTCTGTTTTCAGGCCGGCACCATGCGGTTCTTGTTACTATAGCTCTGCAGTGGAATCTGAAGCCAGGCATTGTGATCTTCCAGCTTTGCTTTTTTTGGCTTATAATTGCTTTGGCTCTCTGGGTCTTTTATTCTTTCAAGTGAATTTTAGTAGTTTTTTTTTTTTTTCCTAGTTCTGTGAAGAACGTCACTAGTATTTTGATGGAGACGGCATTAAAACTATATATTGCTTTTGGTAATATGGCCATTTAAACAATATTCTGTTTATCCATAAAGATGGAAGAGCTTTCCATCTTTTCCCACTTCTTCCTTCAGTGTTCTATGGTTTTCATTGTAGTGGTCTTTCTCCTCTTGTTTATATTAATTCCTTGTGGGTTTTGTTTCTTTGTTTGTTTTGCCTATTACAAATGGGATTGTTTTCCTGACTTCTTTCTCAGCAGATTCATTACTGGTATATAGGAAAGCTATTGTTTGTTGGCTGAATTTGTTTATTAGCTCTAGGAGTCTTCAGGCAGAGCTTTTTGGATCTTCTAAGTGTAGAGTCATATCATCTGTAAACAGTGGTTATACGACTTAATTCCTATTTTATCCCTTTTATTTCCTTCTCTTGCCTGACTGCTCTGGCTAGAATTTCTAGCACTATATTAAAGAGGAGTGGTGAGAGTGGATGTTCTTGCCTTATTCTGAATTGTAAAGGAAATGTTTTCAGTTTTCCCCGTTCACTATCATGTTAGCCTTGGGTTTTTCATCTATAGCCTTTTGATGTTGAGGCAAACTCTTTTTATTCCAAGTTTCTTGAGTGTTTTTAACATGAACAGGCTCTAAATTTTGTTGATGACATTTTCTGCATCTGTTGAGATGATCATGTGATTTTTTGTATTTATAAGGTGACTTGCATTTCTTGATTTTCACATGTTAAACCATCCTTGCAACCATGGAGTAAAGCCCACTTAGTCATGATGTACAAACTTCTTGACCTGTTATTGAGTTCTCTTAGCTGATGCTTTATTAAGGATTTTTGCATCTAAGGTCATCAGGGATATTGGTCTGTAGTTTTATTTCCTTGACAGGTCCTTATCTGGTTTTGGTATGAGGATGATATTGGCTTCATAGAATGAATTTGAAAGAGTTCTATTTTTTTTCTATTTCATGGAATAATTTGAGGAGTATTGGCATTAGTTAAAGGTCTGATAGAAGTCAGCTGAGAATACAGGTTGGGCTTTTCTTTGTTGGAAAGCTTTTAATCACTGCATCTCTCTCGTTATTAGTTATTTGTTTAGGTTTTCTATGCCCTCTAGGTTCAATTTTGGCAGATTACATGTGTCTAAAAATTTACTCATTTCTTTTAGGTTTTCCAATTTACGCTAGCATAAATTTTTAAAATAGTTGCTGATGATCCTCTGGATTTCTGTGATGTCTATAGTGATTTCTCCTTTTTCACCTCTGATTTAGTGATTTGGGTCTGCTATTTTTCTCTTAGGTAGTTTGGCTAAGGGGCTTATATATCTTGTTTATCTTTTGAAAGAACCAATTCTTCATTTCACCAATCTTTTGTATTTTTTTCTTATTCTCTATTTTATTAATTTCTGCTCCGATTTTAATTATTTCCTTCCTTCTACTGGTTTTGGAGTTGGTTTGTTCTTCTTTTTCAAGAGGCTTGAGATGCATCATTTGGTTGTTTATTTGGGATCTCTCTGATTTTCACACGTAGGCACTCGTAGCTATAAACTTTCCTCTTAGAACCTCCTTTACAGTGTCCTAGAGGTTCTAGCATGTTGTATCACTGTTCTAGTTTGATTCTAAGAATTTTTAAATTTCTCCCCTGATTTCTCCTATCACTCATCATTCTTAAGTATACGGTTCAATGCTGCCCCCAACCAAAGTGGGCAGCTGAACTTAAGGTCACTCCTGTGAATTTCCTGGGACACCAAATAAAACACAGACACACACTTTACCTTTAAATCAAGCTTCAGGACGGCTTCTCCGCTCTCGGCCTCAAATGGGAGAGTGAGGAAAGTCACGAGAGGCTAGCGAGAGAGAGGGCAGGTTCGGAAGTGAGCTTTTATTGGGGGGACCCTCATTCTTAGAAAGTTCCATCCAAAAAAGATCAGGAGAGGCAGGGTTACAAGGACAGGTGAGAGTAATTCAACCCACGGGGCTGCAGGAAGGCACACCTATGTCTGAAGACACATTCTGCTACTTCGGACGGTCGGGGGCAATATCCAGGTCAGCCTCTCCCATCACCGGAAGGAGTATGCGCATCATTCAGCGAGGGCTTCCCGCAGTTCAGTATCCATGTGTTTATATAATTTTGTAGATTTTCCTCCCTTTGGTGTCGATTTCTAATTTCATTCCATTATGATCAAATAAGAGGCATGAAATTATACTGATTTTTTTTTAATTTGCTAAGAGTTACTTTGTGACTGAAAATATGGTCTATTTTGGAAAATGTTCTATGGGCAACTGGAAGAAAGTGAGTTTGGTTTTCATTAGATGAAATATCCTATATATTTCCATTAAGTTCATATGATTTATAATGATTTTTAGATCTGAAAAATATTTGCCGGGTTATGTCTGGATGACCTATCTATTGGTGAGAGAGGTGTGTAAAAATCAACCAATATCATTGAACTGGAAGCTATTTGAGTCTTTGAGTAGTGCCTGTTTAATGGAATTAGGTGCAACAATATTTGTGGTATAAATATTCACTACAGTTATATCCTCTTGTTGGATTTTTTCCTTTACTGGCATGAAATGAACTTCTTTGTCTCTTCTGATGAATTCTGGCTTCCAGTCTACTTTGTTGGAACTGAGATCAGCTACTCCTGCTTGTTTGGAGACTCCATTTGCAAGCTTATCAGTCTCTATTCTTTCATTTTCAGCCTGTGGGTTTTTTTTTTTTTTTTCGTTTTTTTTTGCCTGTTAGGTGAGTCTCTTGCAAAAAAATGTATAGCTAGGTCTTGTTTTTAAACCCATTCTGCCAGTTGAGACCATTTACATTCAATGTTATTGGGGAAAGATCCTTATTATTTTCTGGCATTTTGACTTATTTCTAATGTTTTATTTAGTTCTGTTTATTATTTACTTCAAATGAGATTGGCCCATTTGTGAGCTCTGGGTTTTGTTTTCGATTCCTTCTCTGTGTAGTATTTCTCTAAATATTTTCTGTAGTGCCAGCTTAGTTGTCATAAATTCTTTTAGTTTCTGCTTGTCTTGGAAGGTTTTTATTTCTTCTTAAATTTGAGGCCCAGCATTACTGGATATAACTATCTCGGTTAACAGTGATTTTCTTTTGGGACTTGGAACACATCGTTCCAACTACTCCTGGATTTTAGAGTTTGTGCTGAGAAATCAGAAGTAATCCTGATTGACGTGCCTTTAAACGTGACCTGACATTTTTCCCTTGAGGCTTTTAACATTCTATCCTGTGCTGCATGTTAGGCATTTTTCTTACCATGTGTCATAGGGTGTTCTTTTTTTTTGATCTTGTCTATTTGGGGTTCCAGGCATCCATCTCATTCTCAAGATTAGGAAAGTTTTGTCATTATTTCCTGGAAGACATTATCCATTCTATTAGCTTGCCTCTTACAATCCTCTTCGATTACAATTATATTTTCTCTCTTTTTTTTAATATTTATTTTTTAGTTTTCGGAGGACACAACTCTTTGTATGTGGTGCTGAGGATCAAACCCGGGCCGCACACATGCCAGGCGAGCGCGCTACCACTTGAGCCACATCCCCAGCCCAATATTTGGTCTCTTTTTGATAGACCTCTATTTTATTTATTTATATGCAGTGCTGAGAATCAAACCCAGTGCCTCACACACGCCAGGCAAGTGTGCTACTTCTGAGCCCACATATTTGGTCTCTTAATGTTGTCCCAGAACTCATGTATATTTTTGTCATGGTTATGTATTTTCTTTTCTTTAATACTGTCTGAAAGTTTAAGGCTGCCCACTTTGTCATCCCACTCTGAGATTCTGTCTTCAGCATGGTCCACTCTATTAGAAAGACTTTCAACCAAACATTTTATTTGATCTATGTGTTTTTCATTTCCAAGATTTCTGATTGGTTCTTTTTCAATATCTCTATCTCCTTATTGAATTTATAATTTGTGTCCTGTGCTGGCTTCCTGAATTCATCCAGTTATTTTTCCGTGTTCTTTTAGAAATCATTGATTATTTTTATAATCAAAATTTTGAATTCCTCTGTTGGGTTTTATGTATCTTGGGATGGATTTCCCGTCCACTCTCATGTGTGGCCCTTTTTAGTGTTACTTACCAAAGTGTTCTGGAACTTCAGGTTGTTGTGAATTTTTAAATACATTTCCAAATGGGTTTTGCAGTGTGGTTTCCTGCTAGTTCTTTGATGATGATTAGTGCATTTAAAAAAAAATATTTTTTTAGTTGTAGATGGACACAATACCTTTATTTTATTTGTTTTTATTTTTATATGGTGCTGGGGATTGAACCCAGGGCCTCACACATGCTGGGCAAGGGCTCTCCACTAAGCCACAGCCTGGGCCCTGATTGTGCATTTTGCTACAGCACATATTGTATCAGAAGTTGAGGGTTCCACTTTCCCTGTAGGTCTCAAGAAAGTGGGGTCCTTTTGTAGATCTGGCAATTGTGTTGTATACAGCAGGGAATATGGGGTACTCTGTGATGCTCTTTTTCACTTAACAGCTCTGTGTATTCAAAAGGGGGTACAGGGGTTGAGGGAGATGCAGAAGGGCTTAGGAGCAGGATGGCGAGTGAGGGGCTCAGGGCAGGTTCAGAACAAAGGAGCATAGAGAGGGTCTTTTGATGAGGTCAACTTCCTGCTTGATGAAAGTGGACACAACCCAGGGTCCCAATCAGACAGACACTCTGTACTTGTGCTCTGTTGTGGTTTGGATGTGAGGTGTCCTCCAAAAGCTCATGTGTGAGATGATGTGAGAAGGTTCGGAGGAGAAATGGTTGGATTGTAGCCTTAACTCAATCAGTGAGTTAATCCTCCGATAGGGATTAACTGAGTGGTCACTGAAGTGATCGTGTATGGCTGGAGGAGGTGGGAATTGGGATGTGGCTTTGGGGTGTATATTTGCATCTGGCCAGTGGAGACCACTCTCTCTGCTTCCTGTCACCAGGTGAGCTGCTTCTCTCTGCCACACTCTTCTGCCTTAATGTTCTGCCTCACCCCGAGGTCCAAGGAATGGAAACAGCTTTCTGTGGACAGAGACCTCTGAACTGTGATCCCTCAAATAAACTTCTCCTCTACAATTGTTCTGGTTAGTCGCAGGAGTGAAAAGATGACTAAAACATACTCCTAAGCAGGGTATCTAATAATAAAAAACAGACAGACACACGGACAGAGGGGGCACCAATCAGTCATAGTGAGGAGCATGTGGACCGGGGAGGAGGTAGGAAAGGAGGAAATTCCAGAGACCATAGAAACAACAGACTAAAACTCCCCCACCCGATCCCCAGCTCAGGCCCTTCTCCTGGGAGAAGCCTGTCTCTGCCGCTTTGTGATAAACCTGCTCTTGCCTGCTGTCTCTGACCTGTTCTCCAGTTCTTTGCTGAATGGAAACAACGAACCCGCACCCCTAGACTGCAACAGGGTGATCCACATCACAACCCCTTGCAGGTGTGACACCCACAGCTTTGAGTCAACTCTGTTGGGTTGTGGGAGTGGATGACCGTGATGGGAGCTGAGGGTACCCCCAGTCCTGCCTACTTGGAGCCTGGTCAGTAGTTTGGGGTTTTCGTTGAAGTCTGACTGTGGTCAGGTGTGCGAGGAGCAGGCTGTGCTGCTCCCTGGCTGGGCTCACCTCAGCAGCAGAGTCTCCACCTGGGCACCTGTGTGTCCCCGCAGACCCCAGCACTCCACAGAGAAGGAAACCGGAGCAACAACAGAAGCAAACAATGCACATCATTGGAGCAAAGACCCTGCTCCACCAAGAGAGCCTCCCTCACCACAGCACAGGCAGAGAAATCACTGCCAACTCCACCTGGCAGGAACGGAAACAGCAGGTGTCAACTACTCTCCACAGCACCAACAACTGCAACGATGTGAACAGTGGGGCGAGTGTTATACAGACCAAATAGTTCTCAAAGCTGGTAAAAGTTCATTTCATTAAGAAAAAGAAAATGTGGTGGGAGAGTGGGAGAGAATCTACGATGTTCAAAATCTGAAGCGAGAATGAAGAAGAGATGCAGCCAGGGATGGTCATGAAGAAGAAGGAAAGCCAATACAGTGCGACCACTGCAATTCCAGGGGCTCAGGAGGCTGAGGCAGGAGGATGGAGAGTTTGAGGTTAGCCTCAGCCAAAGGCCCTACGCAAGTCAGCTCCAAATAAAATATAAAAAATGGCTGAGATGTGGCTCAGTGGTAAAGCACCATTGGGCTCAATCCCTGGTACCACAAAAACAAAAAAGGGGAAAAAAATAAAAGAATATAAGAGAGAGCACAAGAGAGTTAGTTATTAGAGGGAGAAGAAAGGAGAAAACGAGAAACAACCACAAACAAAATTAACAAAAAACCCTAAACAAAGCAAAGGAAAATAACAATTGTAAAAAATGCCAAATATGAGAAAAAATTTAACAAATGAATATATGTGTGTATATATACATGAACCAATCAGCATGGACAAAAGACAAAGAGGACAGAGGAAAGAGGACTATTAATGAACAATGAAAGAATTGGAAACCACCCAGGAGGGTGGACGGTCCTGGCCTGTGCCTGGCTTCCTCTGGGCTTCTCGGAACTGTGTACAGAGAACAGGGGCCCTTGGCCTGTCCCCCTTCCGTGTTGCCTCTGGGCTGCCAGCTGCAGGGACTCCGGCCGTGGGAAGCTTCCTCGGGTGAGCAAACTCCCGGGGGTCACTGGCACGTGTTTCCCACCCTCAGAACGCCCTGCACTCTCCCCCAGGAACCAGTAAGCCATCTAATACACGGGCTATGCCTGGCTGCGGTGGCAGTGCCCTGCACAAGGAGGCTCTGGGCTAGAGTCTTATCGGCCTCGACCTTGATCTCTGCACACAGCTCTTGGGAATGAAGGAACTCTCTGGTTAGACAACCCCAGTGTTCCACTGGCCTAAACCTGTCCACATAACAGTGACTTTAAACAGTGGACTTTCTTGAGAGGGACACAAACCTCCCAACATGGCACATTGCTACTGTAGTATGTGACTGAGGAATAGACTGCAGAATAATGTGGCAAACTTGCCTAGTGACACAATGAACAATAAGTTCTACTGATGCCAATGACCTAAAATCACCTCTTGATATAAAGCCGGGCATTTGGCCCTTCTGCCTTTCTGCCATCTTTCCTGCCTCCGCAGCTTGTCTTTGTGCCTCTTTTTATTTTTCTTACAGCAGCTGGAGTGGCCCGAGGCTGGAGCTGGTTGAGGTGGCTCTCAGCTTCCCCTCGCACCAGCACCAGGGAGAATGGAGAGGCAGCACTGTCCACTGGGGCTCCGTCCACTCAGACCAGATGGGTGCACTACAGCGGGGGCAGCTCTGGAGTTCCACCAGGCGAGGTCTCTGTCTGGGCTAAGCAGGCCTCAGGGGCTTTGTGGGGTGGGTCTACTCTGGAGAGATTAGATCAACCCCCCAGGGCCCAGCAGATGCCCAACTCTACTGGTAGTCTGGGTCTCAAGAGCCTCCCTAGAGCTGGGTACCATGGTGCACACCTGTAATCCCAGTGGCCTGGGAGACTGAGGCAGGGGATCAAAAGTTCGTGGCCAGTCTCAGCAATTTAGTGGGGCCCTAAGCAACTCAGGAAGACCCTGTCTGTAAAGAAAAAAAAAAAGTAAAAAGGGGCTGGGGATGTGGCTCAGAGGTGAAGCATCTCTGGGGAGCCAACTCTCCATAGGTCTCACACAATCCAATGCTCACAATTCTGACTTTCCAGGCATCGTCCCCGAGTGTGTTCAGGCTCTCCTCCCTGGCCACATGAGCCACCGGACTCACAGGGGAGGGAGCAGGCTTCCTTCTGTATCTCCAACTCGAAATGCTGGTACGATCGTCCCTGTGCCTGTTTCCTCAAGCTCTGCCAGGTACACGCTCGGCCACGTGGTGGGTGCTTGCTGGGACAGTGTGGCAGTGTTCCTTGGTGCCTGCAGCAGCAACTGTGGTGTGGCCTCCTCAAAATGGAACACGGTGGCCACGCCTGTCACGCCAGTGCCTTGGGAGGCTGAGGCAGGGGACAGCAAGTTTGAGGCCAGCCTGGCAATTTAGCCACACCCAGCCTGAAAATTAAGTAAACAGGGCTGAGCATGTGGCTCAGTGTTACGGTGCCCGTGGGTTCAATCCCAGTGCTGAGGGGGACAGGAGAATAAGAGAAAGGGTTTGTGGGGCTGGGGCTGTAGCTCAGTGGCAGAGCACCTGCCTAGTAATGGGTGAGGCGCTGGGGTCCCATCCTTAGCACCTAATAAGTAAAGTATTAAAAGAAAGAAAGAAAAAGACTTTGTGTCTGAAGGAAGACAGGCTTGGGAGGAACGGCAGGGTGATCGGGAAGCTCTCAGATCCAGCTGGCCTCTTCCCTTCCTGTTGGTCTCCTTTCTGCCTGTCCTTTCTGCTGTCTGACCTCAAGCCCAGCCTTTTCCTCAGGTGGAAGACCCCAGGAGGGCCTGGGAGCGCTGGCTCTGTCTGGGCGCCTGGCACAGATGAGCACCACCAGGCCCCCAGAGGTGGCGAGCGGCCTTGCTGAGGACACCCTAGTTCACACTGTGGCACCCACACACGACCCATCACAGGCCATGCGGTCGACCCAGGGCAGAAGGATGAGGATCTTCCCAGCCTCGGCCTCTGGAGAAGAGGCTTCGAGGACCAGGAGTCCATCCCGCGCCACACGGCTGCCAGCCAACGGCTACAGCCCTCCAGCTCCCGGCGGCCCTGCAGGCCCCGGCAGCAACTGCAGGGCAGGACTCTGACCCGCACACAGCACCGACCTTCACGGGGCTTCGCAGAGAATCCATGAGAAGGCGCTCGGCCCCCTGGGACTCGTGAAGGTCCTACAGGGGGTGCTGGGAAGAAGCTCAGCTCCGATTCCTGAGGGCTAGCATGAGGGGAGTGGGCCGGACCAGCCTGCTGGGCTCGTCCAGCCTCTCATCTAGGAACGGGACTCCGGCTCCGGAACCGACCCACTGTCCTGGTGGAGAATGAGCCGCTGAACAAAGTGGGCTCATACAGGTCACGGGTGATTTATTCAGCGGGTCAGTCTGGGCACTGGGAATTAGGGTTTGGGGCTTGGGGGTCGGCGGCCAGCACCTGGAGAGGAGTTATCTTGGAGGAGATGAGTGTTTCTAGAGACTGTCACTCTGGGTTTGAAGGAACACTCTCCCCGCCTGCGGCCAGCGTCTGGGAAGGATTGCCCCTGGAAGAGACGAAAGCTATCTATGTATGCCTTTCTTTGTCACCTCCTTCTCCCAGGCCTCACTATTTGGGGGTTTTTCATTTTCCATATCGATAATCAGGACACTGTTGAGCCTCTCTGTCTTGTGCCCAAACTCCTCAACTCTAAAGAGAGGCCGCCTGTGACGTTGTCAGCAGCTGGGGTCCGTCTCCATCCTGGGAAGACAGCGTGTGTCTCCGCCAGGCAGTGCTTCCCAGGCCGCTCTGCTGCCTTCCCGGACTCCCCCACGCTGATCTCCACGCCCGTCTCTCAAGTCCAGAAAACCTCACAGACATCTTCCATCTACTCTTGGGAACGTGTATCCAATCTAAAAAAAATTTAGATTGATGGCTGAAAAAAGATAAAGACCAGGAAGGAAACGTGTTGACAATTCTGGAATGTTCTGGAGAGTTGTACATTTGCTGTCCCTCTGCTGCCCAGTTGGGGAGCTCTGGGCCATCTTAGTTAATCCTAGGGTCAGGGGGTAGGCAGGGCCAGGCCCTGTCCCAACTCTCACTGGAGGACAGGGTCCACCCACGCCAACTCGGCTGCTGACCTTCCTGGGAGGAGGGCCCAGAGGCCCCCAAGAAGCTCCGAGAGCTGGGGTGAAGCCAGCCTCCCCAGCAGCACAGCCTCACTGGGCTTGCTGCTGCGAGGTGACTCAGGACAGAGTCAGCCCTTGTGACGGCCTGTCCAGACCACGTCTGGGGAGGAAAGGCCAGGCTGGGCCGCTCTAGAGGTGATACTGCTTGGGGTCGGTCCCAGCAGGCTGCCAGCTCCCCGGGAGATCCCAAGACCAGCCTGTCTCAGGGGAAGCCATCACCCCCAAAAGATATGCCTGGTACCCGGGACTGTGACCTTATTTGGAAATAGGTCTTTGTGGATGGGATCGAGTTCAGATGAGGTCACACTGGGGCAGGTTGGGGTCAAATCCAGTGACTGGTGTCCTTACAAGGAGAGACTCAGGGGCAAGGAGGAGGCCATGTGGAAACAGAGGCAGGTGGGAGCCAAGTAGGCACACCCCGGGGAGCACACGGCAGAGGGGGGTGGGCGGAGGCAGGGAGGCCACCTGCAGAGCCTCCGAAGAAACCCACTCTGCCCTCTCCTTGATGTTGGCCCCCAGATCAGCCAGACATGTTGACCAACTTGGACATCAACTCCTGGCAGGAGAGTATAAACAAAGTACAATTATACATGGACATTTAAAAGGAATATTTTTTTAACATAACTTGAGATGTACACTCGTGCCAGTGCCACAAAAAGTAAGTAAAGCTGGAGGCTATAAAGTTAGGGTTCTTGTGTGGGAGTGCCTAATAATCCATCACAAAGGACTCTAGAGTCACAAGTTTGTCCTGAGTCATTTTGAGCCTGATCTCATGGACCTACAAATCTTCCTAACCTCCTGCATGGATGAACTTGACCTCTTTTTCACTGGTATGATTAACGAGCCCTGATGTTTATCTATCAGATTTGTCTAGAAGTTGCAATGTGGCAACCCAAGCCCTAACCACCTTCACCAAGAGAACCCTAAATGACACAGATGAAGGGATCCCTCGATTGACCATAGGGGTAATGCTAACGAGAAGCTACAGTACAGAAATCAGATGACGTTAGATACCTCTACTACAGCTCAAGGGGACACCTGTGCCTAAAAGTGACCATGGACCATCTGGCACTTCTGTGGCTCTCCGAGGCTGGGAGGCCTCCAGCCACGACTCACATGGCTGAATTTCCAAACTGACTGTTTTTTCTTTCTCTCCTCTTGGGCAACAACATGAGTAATAGGCCTCACTGACCACGACAGAATTGGTAACATTCCTTGCCACCCCCATCCAGAGCGGCGGCTGAACTAAGGTCACTCCTGTGAATTTGGGGTGACATAAAATAAAACACAGACATGAATCACATTTACACAGCCTCCCGATAGCTTCCCCCGGGTCTCAGCCTCCAACTCCCCAAAAGGGTGAGTGAGAGAAAGTCACGAGAGGCTGATGGGAGAGAGAGAGAGAGAGACAGAGAGAGAGAGAGAGAGAGAGAGAGAGAGAGAGAGAGAGAGAACCACGTTTGGAAGTGGGCTTTTATTTTGGGGGACGCCATTCTTAGAAAGTTCTGTCCAAAAGAGGGCAGAAGGGGTAGGACTACAGGGAGCAGGTGAGTGGACCTCAACCCCAGCAGGTACGCCTGCACCTGGAGCCACACCTTGCCATCCGAGCTGGGACAACGCCCAAGTCACTAAGAAATGTAGTAACTGGTCAGAGGCCCTGCGTCACGACCGGAAGGTGTGTTCGTCCAGAGCGACTTCCCACAGTTCCTTTCCCTCCTTAATGGGAACACGGTTTGTCAGTTGAGACTAGGTCACTCCTAATTCAGCAAAATCAGTCCTGTCCTTCTCTCCTGGACCTCGGTCACAAGATAAAGGGACAGTCCCTTGAGAAATATTTTACTAGGCCTCCTGTTTGTTCCTGAGGTGATTTCCCCTTCTGCCACTCCCTCCTTGCTCATTATGCCAGAGACCCCAACCCCTATCTTAGGCAGGGACCTATTATCTCAATTAAAGATCCAATCCCATTGCCACCTGGGGAGTATAATTGTACGCCTCTAATGGAACTGGATCTAGATCCCGCAGCCTGGTCATGGGAAGATCATGTCATGGGAAGATCACGACCTGTAGCCCCTGCTGAGATACCTCATAAGGGTCCCTCCCTGTCAGGAACCATGTCCCTTAGGACTGGAAGCCAAAGAGGTGTTGATATTATCACACTCAATTTGAAATGACAGGGACTCCTGGGAAAGTACTTCTACACTGGGGTCCCAAGGGGCCCCACAAATGGAGGTTGGTCCAAGACCTTCGTACAGTGCATCAGCAGTCCCTTTGCATCCAGTCGTCCAAACCATGGACTCTCCTCACTACCATTCCCAAGGGAACGATTTTTATACTGTCCTAGATTTGAAGGGTGCTTTTTCTGTCTTCCTCTGATCCCAAAGCCCACCTCTCTTTGCCTTTGAGGATCCTACTGTAAGGCGGGACAAGTGACCTGGACAGTCCTTCCCCAGGGATTTAGAGACAGCCCCATCATTTTGACAAGCACTGATCTGGACTGGTCAGACCCTGCCACGGTGTCCCTTCTGTGGTATACGATCTCTCTTGTGTGTGGACCTTCAGAAGGAATGATCTCTGAGGGCACTGGCTCTCTTCCCAATCTCCTGGACACTGGGGGGTATAAAGTCTCCCCAGAGGAGCTCAGTTGTGCTGACCCCCAGTTACTGACTCGGACACCATCCTGGAAGGTGGACTCGAAAGCTTTGCCCAGAAAGAATCCAACCCTATTCTCACACCCCCTTCCTCAGCCGCATCGCGGCTCAGGGCCTTTCTGGGAACAGCTGGATATCGTAGAGTGTGGGTCCCTGGATATGCCGACAAGGGAGACCCCTCTGTGTGTGTCTTCAGGAAGCAGAGGGACGTTGACGGGCAGTTACTAATTGGACTCCAGAGGCGAGGAAAGCCTTCCATGAAAGACAGACCTTATGGAGGCCCCTGCTCTGGGCTGGCCACTCAGTCAACTCTTCAAAGTTATAGAAAGGAACAAAGTGGCCCTGGGAACGATCACTCAATCACTGGGGCTACTCCCCAGCCAGCGGGATGCCCGAGGAAGGAGTTGGACAAGGTGGCCAGGGTGGCCTGGATGTTTTGGAGTGGGCTGAATTGGGACTGTTGGTGCCCGAGTCACAAGAACTTACTCTTGTCAGGCCCCTGACTTTCTAACCTCCGAGGCATAGAGGAATCCTGAGCTCCAAAGGCAGTCTCTGGGTAACACAGCTGTACACCCAGATATCAGGCCCTTTTGCTGGAAGGACTGGAAACACCTTGAACACTTGTCATAACATCAAGTCAATCTCTTTCTGCCAAACCAGAGGAGAAACCTCTCCACTCTGGTGAGGAATTTTAATGGAGACTTAGGCTGCCAGAACAGATCTATCTGATCATCCTATAGGTAATCCCGACGTCACTCTAGACGTGGGAGTTCATTGGTGACGGGACTCAGAGATCCTGAAGCAGGAGGGTGGAAAGTTGGAAGCAGGCCTCAGTAATTCAGCCAGACCTTTTCTCAAGTAAAAAACACAGAGCTGGGGTGTAGCTCAGTGGAAAAGCACCCCGGGTGGGGTTCCCAGGACCAAACAATCAGTGCAGGTGTCTGCTAGTACAGGAGGCACACTCCCTGCCGGCCCCCTGCCTCCAGCAGCCTCGAGCCCTGTGGCTCTCGGGGGTCTCCTGCATCCCCCACTTCCTTCCCCCCAGCTTCCCCAGGCAGCCAGCAGGCTGGGTGCCGAGGCCGGGGGACTCCACTTCACTCTGGCCGCACAGCGGGCGGGCGCACAGCTGGCCGAGCTCCCCTGGTGTCCTATGTAGACCTGGGCCACCACACCAACTCACCTGGAGAGTGGCCTCCTGGGATGGGAGGCCATTGTATACAGACCTGACCCAGCCACGCCCCCCCTTCCAGGTCGGGGAGGTCACTTCTGAGGCAGTGTGTGTGGGGGGACCCTGCACATTCTGTCCAGTGGCTCAGCTGCTGCGTGGGAGGCGGGGCTCCTCAGAAAAGAAAGCGTTCCCTCCTGTTAGGGTCTAGACGTGAGGGGCCCCCGAAGCTCCTGTGTGAGACAATGCAGCAAAGTTCAGAGTGAAAAGATGAGGTGACGGGCGCCCTAACCCCACAGTGGACTCACCGCCTGTGGCTTGACCGGCCCCACCTGCAGGAGCTAGGGCGAGGCTGGAGGAGGAGGGTCCCTGTGAGTGAGGCTGTCCCTCTGCTTCTGCCCCGCACCCTGAGTGGCTCCCCTGCCAGCCCTTCTGCCTCCTTGTCCTTGTCAGGAGAGACGCTCAAAGATTCTCTGGAGCAGAGTCTCATGCTCAGAAAGAAAAGTGTACTGACAGGAAAGGGCTGCCGGGCTGCCCAGGTGACGGCCCAGCAGCCACAGTCACTTGAATAGGGTGTGTGTGTGTGTGTGTGTGTGTGTATATATAATACCAGGGATTGAACTCAGGGACACTCACACTGAGCCACATCCCAGCCCTATTTTGTATTTTATTTAGAGACAGAATCTCACTGAGTTGCCAAGTGCCTCACCATTGCTGAGGCTGGCTTTGAACTCACCATCCTCCTGTTTCAGCCTCCCGAGCCCCTGGGATTACAGGCGTGGGCCACTACGCCCAGCTTATATCTTTTTTTGTGAACAAGGAAAAAGAGCAAGCTGGAAATGGCCTTGAGGGCAGCACTGGAACGGCCTTGAGTGTGGGTGGCTGGGTAACAGCAGAACTTTGTATTCAGGGACCTTGGAAAGAGGGGGAGTATGGGAACAGAGTGTCTTAAGTTTCTTTCTCTTGGCAGTTTATGAGTTTCGGTTTGGGGTTAAGATGTAGTTCCAGAATTAAAATGGAATCACTGACGTCCAGGATGTCCCATTAGTTAGTCCCTTTTTGTTTCATCATGGCAGAGGGCCGGAGGCCAGTCTTCGGTAGCTACTTCCTGCTGGGAAGGGGCGGGGTCTCCAGGCAAGGGGAGGGTCACGGGTCTGAGGGTTTGTATGGTTTCTGGGTGTGGTCATTCTGCAAGCCGCCAGCTGTCCCTCAGGTTGGAGGCTCGTGGAGTTACCAGGACCATTTGATCGGCCCTTTGATGGGTGAAGATCTTCATCCCGTCCATCAGGAAATCAGGAAATCGTGGAGGCCCTTGAAAATGCAAGGACCTGTGAGAATTTCTAAGAGAATCATTCATAAAGGCCCGGTGGGGGGCTATCGATGGGGGGCTATCGAGGGCCAGGAGCGCCCTAGGAGGCCCATGCCCCGGGGGAGTGGTCTTTCAGCTGTTTCTGTGGCCAGTCTCTGTGCTTGTCTGCTGCATCTCTACCTGCGCCAGACGCCTTGACATAAAACAGCGTTCCTCCTGGAGGAAGACGCACAGGGCTCCCTCTTTTGCCAGCGTAAGAGCGAGGGCCTGTGGATCTCTGAGGGCCACAGTTGCCAGGGAGTCTACTAATTTTGTAAAGTCAGCACAAGATCAGGGACCTGTTGGGTGTCTGCCATGACCTGTGCTGACTGTTTTTCTAGTGAATAGAGTTCCCAATCCTGCTGCTCCTGTATTAATCCTGGTGGGTGTTTTTAGCCCTGTGAGGAAGGGGAGACTTTGGGGGCTTCCCTGTGTCTGCTGTATATCGCTATTGGAATGGGCAGATTTGGGTTGTGGGGTTAAATAGCAGTTTGGGAAATCAGGAAAATTAAGGTATAGAGGCCAGTTTATGAGCCTCACAAACAAAAAGAAAACCTCAGAAGTGAGGGGGCATCAGGGCTGTGGGACTGATGTAAGTGTACATCTTAAGTTCTATTTAAAAGAATTATTGTTGGGACTGAGGCTGTGGCTCAGTGGTAGAGCACTTGCCTGGCATGTGTGAGGCCCTGGGTCGATCCTTAGCACCACATAAAAATGAAACAAATAAAATAAAAGTATGCTGTCCATCTGTCCAACTACAAAAAATCAATACAAATAAATCATTATTGTTTTTCCTCTAAAATGCCCAGGTATGGCTGTATTTTGGTTATAACTGTTTTTGCTAGATGTTCAAGACCCAAGCTGGCCAAGTTGATCTGGTTCCTCTGTTGTCTAGACTCAGCTGAGTTCCATAGGGGTCACTCTGGGGAACCTGAGAGCAGCTTTGAGCTCTTCAGTGCCGTTTGCTAGGTAGGGTGTCCTTGAAGAGGTGGCTTCCCTTGGAAGCACCAGGGATGTCTCCCTTCTCCAATGACCCTTCTCTTTGCGGCAGGTGCACTGGTTGGCTTTCTTCTCTCCAAGGGCCTCGTTAATCTCCCTGGTGGAGAGGTCACGTGGCCCAGAGTTGCAAAGCTCTCATTCCCGGACTTTAGGCTGACTCAGAGGGCAGGAGCCAAATATTGGTCTTCTTGGCCCCTTTTATTTTAACCTTAATCTTTAAGCCTCAGTGTTAAACATCTAGCAAGCCCGTCTCACCAGTTTTAAAGTAAGAGTACTGGGCTTTAAGTTCAATTATTTATCTCTTATATTTAATTGGGGTCTGTACCAGTACCGGAAGTTAGCCTATAACCTATCTGTCCTGTAGGTGAGGGCTTATTTTCTTAAATTAACCCAGGTTGTTTTTGAAGTAGTACCTCTGCAAAACATTAATCGGAAACAGTTATAAAGTTTACAAGGAAAATACAGAATGGAATTAGCAAGAATAAAAACATGTTCAGTTAGTGTAACAGCCTGTTTGAATTTTGGCTCTCTTAGACATTATAACCCTGTTTGAGATCACAACAATCTTTACAACAAACATCAATCTTTTGAACATACTTGTAGATTAGCTGAAGTCTGGCCTATTTGGAGCCATTCTAACACCAGTAAGGTCGGAAGGCAGAGCCTTATCTTTGGGAAGGTGAGGCTCTTAATAAATTTTAGATAAAGTGTTCTAGTTTTGAAGTTGATTTTTGTCTCTTTCTTAAATGTCATTTTACAAAGTTGTATATATTGTTTCTTGAGTATATAGGAACAGTAGTTAACATAACATAACATTGCATTTAAAACACGAATCAGAGAAAGGCAAAATGTTTTTAGGTTTTATAATATTACCTTTAAACCAATCAGACTCTCCTTATTATCTCAAAAAATGCATTTAAATTCCAATTCCAGTGTGAAGAGTAACTCAAAATTGTATGTATAACTTATTGACAACAGGTTTCTTTATCCAGCTATAAAACATTAAATGACCTGAATAAATACCAACCCAACTTGTTACTTCTGTACAAATCTGAGACTTTTGTTACAGATGATTTTAGTTTGGAGAACACTAACTTGGCAAAGTGTTCCCATAAGTTTTACATCTAACTAAGACAATCTTGTCATTTTGCAATAAGTAATTTCTTTCTTCCTTTTTTTAACTTTGAAGAAATTTTTGATCCAAGGTTTCTTATTTGGGCCATTGGTAGAGGTTATCTAATTTGTACTTTGGCCAAATTTGAGTACTGAGCCTAATGAGGTGTTTGATTTTGAGACCATTATGGGAATAGAGGGTTTTAAAATTGGCAGAGACAAGGCAAGTGGGTGTCTCTGGGAATTGACTGAGCAGTTCCCATGTTTGGAGAGGCTTGAGGGGAGAGGAGAGGATTAGATAAATACCACGCCAGGTGAGGTCACAGCACTGGGTCAGACATGGAGCCCTTGGTGACAGAATCAGGATCTGTGGTGTAGGATCCGAGGGGTTTTCCACCTGCGAGCAGTCTGAGAGGCAGAGGGGACATGGACTCTGAGGATCCCTTCTGCTCCAGCGGCCTCCCTAAGGGGGAGGACAGGAGTAGGCTGGGAAGATTGGGAGGGGGCCTGTCCACGCCAGCGGGTAGTGGGGGGCTAGGAAGGTCCGGATTGGGAGGGCCCTGGGGGCCTGGGGGCTGGGGGTGGATGTGGGACATCAGGCAGGAGTGACAGGGAGGAGGCTGGATTGAAAGCTGGGAAGGCCTTGGGATCCTGGGGTTGAGAACAGTCCCCAAGGGGCTCAGTGGCCAGGGGGAGCTGGTGAAGAGGAAGGGCAGAGAGGGTTTGTGTGAAGGAAAGAAGAGGCCTGGACTCAGAGAAGTCCCCTCCACTTCCTGGACCGCTCAGAAGTCATGTCAGTTCCTAAGAATGTCAGGGTCAAGAGGGCCATTAGGTGGCCGTTTGCAGTTGTTGTCTAAATCATACTGAGGCCATGCTCCATTGTAGAGAGAAGTGAGTTGTTGTGCCTTCAGGTCTGGGGCCAAACGGCCCAAAGGGGGAGGCTTAAGGTAGTTAGCAGACATTCCAAAGTGATTGAAGGAGATTCCCTGAGAGATTGGAGCATTTTACTCCAATCGGGGGTTCACCGAAGCAGCTCAGATGGATCCCGGAGGGAGAGCAGGGCTGAGGGTGAGACCTCCCAGGTCCATGGCCGATGCATCAAGATGGGAGGACAGACGCTCAAAGAAGTCTCATGCTCAGGAAGCAAGGTTTACTGACAGGAGAGGGCTGCCAGGCTGCCCAGGGGACGGCCAGCAGCCAGAGTCACTTGAACGGGTTTGTTATGTCTTTCTTTAACAAGGAAAAAGAGCAAGCTGGAATGGACCTAGAGCGCAGGTGGCCGGGGACCGACGGAACTTTGTATTTAGGGACCTTGGAAAGGGGCAGGTAGGCGAACGGGGTATCTTACGTTTCTTTCTCTTAGCAGTTTATAAGTTTTGGGTTGGGGTTAAGATGTAGTTCTAGAATTAAAATGGAATCACTGATGTCCAGGATGTCCCACTAGACCTGCCTCAGCTCAGGCCTAAAGCTATGGAGTTGGTGCTCTCTCTCTCTCCCTCTCCCTCTCCCTCTCCCTCTCCCTCTCCCTCTCCCTCTCCCTCTCCCCCTCCCCCTCCCCCTCCCCCTCCCGCTCTCCCTCTCCCTCTGTCTCATCTTGCTTTTGCTTTCATATTATTACTAAAATAAACACTACCTTGTATGAAGAGACCATCTTTGTTGTTTTTTGGATCTGACCTGCCAAATCCAGCAGCTGCACACACATACAGATTGGTCTAGTCAGCAGGATCCTGGGGACAACATGCACCTCTTCAAAATGGCTGAAGCTAACTGTGTCATCTGTGACTTTCCAACATGGGCGGATCCCCTGATTTCTCCTCTAGTCCAAGAATGGGAGCAAGGTACAGGTCCTGGTGAGGAATGGGGCGGGGATGACGGAACAGTGACCCTCTTCAAGTTATTGCTTGTCTACAGAGCGCGCCAGCAGAAAAAGAAAACGAAATGACCGGGTGTGTACAAAAAACCAAAAAACCCCAAATACTATGAGATTGTTTTGTTTCTGGGTCTTAGCTAAAAGCAATGTTACTAGAGTTAAAATTCCAACAGGTGTTAATTCTATATGCAAAAAGCACAAACATTTTCCACTGTGTTTCACATAGTACTGTAGTAAGTGTCAAGCATTTCATCTTATTAAAAAGGAGTAATTTGTCTAAATTCAGAAATTTTAGAAGGGTTGCTTCAGAATGAGATTTTTCTTTCATTTATTTATTTATTCTAATTTGTTATACATGACAGCGGAATGCATCTCCGTTCATATTACACATATAGAGTACAATTTTTCATGTCTCTGGTTGTACCCAAAGTAGAGTCACATCATTCATGTCTTCATACATGTACTTAGGGTGATGATGTCCATCTCATTCCACTGTCTTTCCTACCCCCTGCCCCCTCCCTTCCCCTCCCTCCCCTTTGCCCTATCTGAAGTTCCTCCATTCCTCCCATGCTCCCCCCATCCCCATTATGGATCAGCATCCTCATAACAGAAAATATTCAGCATTTGGTTTTTTGGGATTAAATGACTCCACTTAGCACAATATTTTTCAACACCATCCATTTACCTGCAAATATCATGACTTTATTATTTTTAATGCTGAGTAGAATTCCATTGTGCATATATACCACGGTTTCTTTATCCATTCATCTGTTGAAGTGCACCTAGGTTGGTTTCATAGCTTAGCTATTGTGAATTGAGGTGCTATAAACATTGATATGGCTACGTCACTGTAGTTTGATGTTTTTAAGTCTTTTGGGTATAATCCAAGGAGTGGGATAGATGGGTCAGATGGTGGTTCCATTCCAAGTTTTCTAAGAAATCTGCAGACTGCTTTCCATATTGGCTGCACCAATTTGCAGTCCCACCAGCAATGTATGAATGTGTCTTTTCCCCACATCCTCGCGAACACTTATTGTTGTTTATATTCTTAATAGCTGCCATTCTGACTGGAGTGAGATGAAATCTTAGAGTAGCTTTGATTTGTATTTCTCTAATTGCTAAAAATGTTGAACACTTTTTCATATATTTGTTGATTGATTGTATATCACCTTCTGAGAAGTGTCTATTCAGTTCCTTGGCCCATTTGTTGATTGGGTTATTTGTTGTTTGGTGTTAAGATTTTTGAGTTCTATATATATATATATCCTAGAGATTAGTGCTCAGCAATTTTGTGAAACCCTCAAAATAAGAAAGTACTGGGATGTGGCTCAGTGGTAAAGCACCTCTGGGTTCAATCCCCACTATCAATAATGGTAATTTAAAATTACATGGTTTTACTTAACTTCTTTGATTCTTAAAATTGTTCTCTTTTTTCATATTTTAGAAATCTTAATTCTTAATATAGTTGGTCCTCTGTATCTGCAGCTTCCACATCCTCAGATACAACCAACAAAGAATCATAAATATTTGGAGAAAAGATTGTAGCATATTGAACAAGTACAGAATTTCCTCCAATCATTATAACAACTATTTATAGTATTTACATTGTGTTAGGCATTATGAATAGTCTAGAGATGATTTAAAGTATATGGGGGAAAGTGTGTATGCAAATATTTTGGTATCTTTGGGGTGGGAGTGATGGTGTCCTGGAACCAGTTCTCCAGATAATGATGGCCAGCGGCCATGGGCACGATTATGTATTTATTTTATGCTGAAATATATGTAAAATTCAGTTGTGAAGTTAAAATATTACATTGTCACTAATAAAACTACTTAGTGATTTTTTTGAGAAAAAAAGGAATATAATTTCAGCACTGTATTTAATCCTTCTGAAGTATTGTGTCAGTGCAACCCAGATTAACAGCTGGGCATGGCGGGGGCACTATATTAAAATATCACAAGCTGACCCTGATGTCAAACCTCCTCAAACAGAGTTCTAAAACCTTGTGTAACTGTAACTCAGAACGATCACAAACATCTATTGCATTAGGTCTGACTTTCCCTATTTTAAAACAACGTAACTGGAGGAGAAGAGCGTGGTGGGATGATGCCTTGGCTGGTGCAGCTGGAACTGGTTTGGGCATAGTACACTCAGTAGACCCTGCGGGTGTGGCCGGCAGACTGCCCACGACAACCCTGCCTCACCAAGATGCTCTGGACTCTGGTAAATGATGCCTGACCTTGTTTAATGGGTCCACTCTTATGAACATGGACGTGGATGCTGTTCGCATGTTGTTTAACTGGACTGTCTGCTCCCTAAGAAAATGTGTCTACTTTAACACAGAAAGAAAATATACATGACGGTTACCTGCTGGGCATGACGTCACTTTTAGGAAGTTATCTGCCGCTTGTGTTACTAGACCCCCTGGATGGCTTCACAGCCATCTCATATACAATGCTCGGATTCATGTTGAACTGGGACTCCACAGCATCATGAAACCCGCCAACACATGTCCCAGGCAGTACCCATGTTGGGCCTGTCTACCACGCTCCCGTGTTGGACATGTGGACCATGCTCCCGTGTTGGACATGTGGACCATGCTCCCGTGTTGCTTTGCCTCGTCTCACTGGTACTCACGTGGACGGAACGATGTGGCTAACTCTCCACCATCTGAACGTGTTATTCGTGGTCAAGGAGGAGCGTGTGGCTGGCTAGGAGGCCGTGGAGCCCTGCCTGCCTGTCTGTCCCTCTGATCATGGGGCCCCACTCCGTCCTGTGCTTGACTGCTGTGCTCTGTGAAGCGACTGCTCAACAAGTCTGCTTGGGGACTGATGATGAGGGCGACCGAAACTTGCTCCTTTGGCTGGGTGCTCCAAACACCTCGGGGTCCTCCACCGGCAGGGAGACACCTCTTACCTTTCTCCTGACCAGGTAGATGATGTTACTTTAACATGGGCCCCAAACCGTGACCTTTACCCAGGGGTAGGTAGTGATCTGCACCCACAAATCCAGGGTCACTGGGCCCCTTCCAGCCCAGGAAGCCAGGGCTCCAGCTGGACTTTCAATCTCCAGCGATGTGATTTCTATTAATTAAAAAACAAAACCAAAAATCACCAAGACCTCTCCAAAAAAGAAAGTCTTTTATTCAATCTTATTACTACAGAGGAGAGGCGTCTGGACTCTCTAATTGGACATTTTCTGTTTAGTGATAGGGAAAGAACATGGGGCACTGGCATTAAAAGCCCCAGGTGTGGAATTTAAGTCAATAAAAATAAGTCCATCAGAAATGAGAACGGCCCAGCAGGACCTGCAGCCTGGCCAGCCCTGGGGGGCAGGACAGCCAGGGGTGAGGCAGGACGGAGGAAGGACAGCCCCAGGCCCCAGCGGCTCAGGGAGAGCCTGGCCTGGGCTCTTGTGAGAGAAGGAAGGAGCAGAGGGCAGGTGGCTCCGTGGGGACGCCGCAGGGTCTGAGGCCCTCTTCCATCTTCTGCTCAGGTCACCCCACGGCCACCCTGACAGCCTGACCTGAGCCCTTCAACACTTCATTATCAGACGGGGAAAGGGAACTGCTTCCTGCCCTTGGAATCCTGGAAGGATCTGGTTGGTCAAAAGATAGACGACCACAAGGACCCTGCCCTGGCGACCCCTGGCAACGGCCTAACCACAAAAACTGCCCCCACCCTCATGCCCGGGGGCCTGGGTTTCTGGTCAGCGGTGGCTGGGAGGTTCCTTGCCAACACACCAGCCGTCCCCTGTGGCTGCCTCTTCCTCAGCCCGCCAGGGAGCGTCTCCCAGGGCGGGTGCTGGCACCGGTGGAGCCGGGCACTGCTGCCCCCTGCTGGCTGCAGGCAAGGAGCCCGTCCCTGCGGTTCACAGGAGGCCCCCAGGAGGGCGCGCAAACCGGCTGTCCTCCACACCCTCCAGGGCCTCTGCCTGGCACACGGGAGGCCTCCCCTCGCCCGTCAGACCCCTGAAGACTCGGCCGCTGCCCAGGCTCAAAACCCAGTCGGGTCCTGCTGATAGGGAGGAGGCAGGACCTGGGACTGGACCCAATGTGGTCTGTGCTAGTGACACTCGGTGGGACCTCGTGCCTCCTGACTGCAATGAGTGGGCTTCCTGAGGCACCCTGAATCGCCACGCTTGGCCACAGGGGCCAACAGCCACTTCTGGGTGGCAGCCGACCTCAGCAGGCGGGCAGCTGGGTCAGCAAGGCTGTCCTGGCACACCCGTGCCTTCTCCCCAGGTGTGGCGGGCAGGTGCACTCCCTGCCTTCGGGAGCCATTGTGACAGGTGGGGTGGCAGATGGGGTGGGCCTGCTCCCTCCCTCCACCGGGCTTCCTGCTGCAAAAGGACATGGGGGAGGGGAAGGGCCCCCCACTGTGGACAGGTGCCTCCTTGTTGACACTGGCCAGGCCTCAGGCACTGCTCCACCTCACCGTGGCCCGATGGGTGCAAGGCCTGCCCTCCAGCTCCCGTCCTTTGAAGGGCTCCCCAGGGCCACTGTGCTCCCCTTGGGGCCCCCCTCACTTGGCTGGGTGGGAAGCCTTCTCCCCACTTCTGTGGGTGAGTGTGAAATGCACAGCCGCCCGCCCCCTGCTGGGACCCCTGGACTTCCCACTTCCTCTTCTGCACCCTTGCCCCTACGGCTTGGGCACACTGACCACAGGACTCTGCCAGCCCATGTCAAGACCCCCGGGTGCTGGCCCCCACCCCAGGACTGTCCTACGGGACAGATCACTGCTTCCCTCGTCCCACCTCTCCATGAAGGATGGGTCCTGGATGGAGCCAAGCCTGGGGGAAGGGAAATGGTGGATCTGTGTGTCACCTGGCTGGGTCACAGTGCCCAGGCACAGGGTCACATTTCTCCCTGTTGCAGGACACGCACGTCCTCATTGGAGAGGGGGTGGAGGGGAGGGCTGAGGGTCCTGGACCTGGTTGTAGGTCTGACAAGACCTCAGGATGGTGAAAGCCAGACAGGGCCAGGGCCAGCTGGGCTGCTGCAGCACACAGTTCTCAGTGCCCAGCGCCTGCACAGGCATGAGGTGGACCTGGCCCAATCCCCCAGGGCTTGGTTGGGGCACACAAATGTTGGGAGAAAATGAGCCAGGGAACCCTTGTGGGCTTGGAGAGGGTGGTCCCAACCCTGGAGGGAGGGCGGGAAGGGCTGGCTAGGCCTATGTTGCCACCAAAGGTGACAGTGGCCAGGCTGTAACTAGAACACAGGAGAAAATGTGGCAGTTCTCAGAAACCAGAGACCTAAGGGCATCTTCCAGCCCTGAAGGGAAAGATCGTGAGTCCAGATTTCAGTTCCAGGAAAACCCTCCCTGGCGCTGAAGGGGAGGAAGGAAAGAAGCACTGGCTGGCAGCAGGTGCACCCCGAGAACTTGGCTGCTAGGGCTCCTTCATGGTGGTGCAGCCCACCAGCCCAGCTGAGGCCACCCAGGCCACCGAGCCACTGAGAGGGACCCGCCTTAAAGGAGATGAAAAGCAAAAACAAAATCATGTGCGTGCGCACACCCAAACACACACACTCACACACTCAAACACACACACACACACACTCACACACACACACACACTCACACACACACACACACTCAAACACACACACACAAACACACATACCCAAACACACACACATACATGCACACATGCACACACCCAAACCCACACACACCCAAACATACACACACTCACAGACACTCAAACCCACACACACATCCAAACACACACACATACACACTCAAACACACACACAAACACACACAACCAAACACGCACACACACACACAGGCATGTGGCTTAGTGGTGATGTCTGGCTCAGCATTTGTAGACCCTGAGTTGTTTTTCTCACAAGTAGTGTTTCAAATTACCCATTTTAACATCTCAAAAAAAGTTGAATTTATTATTTTACAAAAAAATCACAGAAGTTAAAATAAAGAGAATGGTCCAGCTGTTTCGTGGCTGGAGGTGACATCGATTCCCCGTCATCAGGTGGTCACTGCATCCACAGGGCGAGTCAGCGGCTGCTGGAGTCCAGGTGAAGACCGTCCGTCTGCCGAGTGTCCGCAGCACTGACAGAAACATCCTGCAGACAGCTGAGCTCGCTCTCGCAGCCCGGGGCACCCACAGGGGGCAGCACGCCCGGGCCGCTCACGCTCACAGTCAGGGCGTGCACACTCGCCAAGGGGACGCGCTGAAGGGGCTGCATTGCCTGTCCCTCCACTGCAGCTCAGCTGTCAGCTCCGGTCACTCACACGCACGTTCCTTTACCACCGTGCAAGGCCCCGGGTCCCTCGTTCTGCGTTCACAGAACTGGCATAAGCGCCAGGCTGGGCACGCTGCTCACCACAGAGGAGATGGCAAGGCGGCCGCTGGAACCCGCCCGTTCTCAGAATGACCGTCCCGTGCTCGCAGGACTGACAGATGTGGGACCCACCTCACGTGGGTGGGAAGTGCTTTTCTTTTTTTTTTTTTTTAAAAGAGAGAGAGTGAGAGACAGAGAGTAAAGAGAGAATTTTTTAATATTTATTTTTTAGTTATCGGCGGGCACAACATCTTTGTTTGTAGGTGGTGCTGAGGATCGAACCTGGGCCGCAAGCATGCCAGGCGAGTGCGCTACCGCTTGAGCCACATCCCCAGCCCCCGGGAAGGGCTTTCCCCGCAGGCTCCACGCACCTCTGAAGCAGCACGTTGGCGCTGCAGGGTCATTTGCTGTTTTAAATCAGAAAACTACTTACTATCGAATCCACGATTCACCTTTCTGAGGCCACCGCTATTAGCTCTCAGCAAAGGCCATTTGCACGGGGCAGCCCCGTCCCATCCTGGGCGTGGCGCTGGTCAGGAGCTTTGCCCCGTTTAGCCCCTGGCTGTCCATCAGCGTGGGCTCGGGGCCTTGGAGGAGTCGTCTTCTGTCTCTGGGTCGTGATCCCCAGAGACCACGTGACTCCTACAGAAGTGGGGACATCTTTGCGGTGGGGACCACTCTGGGACTCTCCTCTGGATTCACGGGAGTCACGTTCTCCTTCACGAATTTCCACACCAGCAGATTTTTCTGTGGAAAAGGCAGCAGGTCTCTAAGTCCAGGACGGGGAGCCATGTAGGTCTCCTTCCTGTCTCTGGCCTCGACTCCGTGTGCACATTTTGGCAAGTCACCCGATGTCTCAGCACCAGGATCCTCGTCTTCGTTGTCAAAGCATGTTCACGAGACACTGCGAAGAGGACCAGAAACAGCCCAGTGAGTCCTCTGCGATTCTCCTTCCAGAGGAGTCTGAGTCGTGAGGAGGGAGTCAACTCACCCTCCTTCAAATCTTCTCGGTTGGGTTTGGCTCTTAATGTTGCCGTGGATTTTGAAGAAGGTCCACAGAGAGTTAGAAATAAAAGAGCCTGGTTCCGCTGTGCTGATGGAGAGACTCAGAGGGAGTGTCATCAGCTGGGAGGTGGCACTGGACCCAGAGAGCAAGTGCGCCTCTCCTGATCCCTGGGCCCAGGGACTGGGTGGTGCCTTTGTGGCCAAGCGTGGCCACCAGCAGGTCCCAGCTGGCTTTCAGCTCTTTCTCATCCAGCAACTGGAAGGAGGAAAACACGTCACCTCAGAAAAACATCCCCCCAAACCCAAAGCAAGACGCTGCCCTGGCCCGGCCGCCCAGGCCCGGCTGAGGTGGTGGCCGAGTGGCAGAGGGGCTACACTAGCCCCCCCCCCCCAGCACCTGCTGTGCACTTCAGTGCTCTGCCGAGAGGGCTGGGTCCCTGGGTTTTAAACCCCACTGTCACAAAACCAGAACAACGAAAAACAGCACAGAAACGCCCGGGAAGGAATCTTGCAAAATGAGGACGAAAACCAACAGGAACACACAAAAAGTGAATAAGGGTGAACATACAGAGCCCTCTTCCTGCTAGCGTCCAAGTTTCAGTTGGCAGCCGTTATGGTTTAGGTGTGAGTGTCCCCCGGAAGCTCATGTGTGAGTCAATGCAAGGACAGCTGGGTGTGGTGGTGCACATCTGTCCTCCCAGAGACTCGAGGCTGAGGTAGGAGGATTGCAAGTTCAAGGCCAGCCTCAGAAACAGTGAGGCCCTGAGCAACTTAGCAAGACCCTGTCTCAAAATAAAAGATAAAAAGGACTGGGATGTGGCTCAGTGGTTAAGCGCCCCTGGCTTCAATCCCCAGAATCACCCCCACCAAAATTATAAGGAAAAAAAAAAAAAGGTTAGAGGTAAAATGATTGGGTTATGGGGGCCTTAACCTAATCATTAAATCATGCCCTTGAAGGGATTAACTGGGTAGTGACTGTGGGAGGGGGTGTGGCCGGAGGAGGTGGGCCACTGGGGGGTGCCTCTGGGGTTTCTATTTGTCCCTGGGGAGGAGAGTTGCTTCTCTCTCTTCTTGACTGTCAGGTCCTGAGCTGCTTTCCTCCACTGGGCCCTTCTACCATGAAGCCCTGCCCACTTTGGGCCCAGAGCTATGGAGCTGGCCGAGCATGGACCGAGACCTCTGAAACTGTGAGCCCCCAAGAACCTTTTTGTTGGCTAAAAGTGCTCTTGTCAAGTCTTGGTCACAGCATCGTAAAGCTGACCGAGTCAGCAGCTGAAGCAAAGCTGCCTGTGTCTCCCGACACGACTCTCTCTCTGCAGAGGACACCTAGGGACCATTATCATAAACGGGGGCCAGATCAAGGTTTCTGACCCACTCAAACTGGTCAAATGTGGACCCGGGCACAGGGGTAGGTCATGAAAGAGCAGGGTTTTGGAACCTGCTGAAAGGACTCAAGAACCCCGATGACTTTGGGCAAGGCTGGAAGGGTGGAGAGCTGGGGCCCTTGGAGGTGGGCTGGACACACCCTGTGTCCCTCTGGACCCAGACTTGGGACAGAATGTGATGTGTGGATAAGTGTCTCCAGAGGCCCGGTGTTAACGGTGCGGTCGGCAGCTCATCACTACTGCAGGTGGTGGAGCCTTTGAGGGGGCCTGGCGGGGAGTCGTCTGGTGTCCAGCTGCCACTCAGACCCTGGGAAACAGATTTGAGGTCCCGGCCGTTGGGAGAAGATGCGAGGTGCAGGTGGGATAGCAGACACGCTGTGTTCAGAGGCGGTGACGTCCCACCTCCAGCCCCCAGCCCCAGGGGCGCTGCCATAGGCCTGTTTTATACGTAGGCCGGACGAAGAAGGCACAGCACCCACAGGTGCGTCAGTGGGCGCCTGCTCACAGCAGATGTTCATGACCTGAGTACGTTCGCTGAATCAGGGTGTCTGTGATTGGCTCCATACCAGGATCATAGCCCACCGGAACCCCAGGTGCAGGAACCTGACTGTGGCCATTTTGGGCCTGCCCTGCACCTGGTGTGGGCTGTGCCCTCAAAGGGATGGTGGGATCTGGTGCCTTCTTCCCGTTCTCTCCCTGGACACGAGGTCCATGGTCTTGCTCTGACTCATGCCCTCACCACAGTGTACTCCATCCCCAAGTGCCCCAAAGCAAAGGGGCCATCGATCGTGACTGGCAGCTGCAAAACTGTGAGCCCAAATACACTTTTCTCCTAATCAGTTGCTCTGTCTCGGGAGTTTGACCCAGAGGTGAGGGCCACACGTACACCCAGGGAGAAGAACTGCAGGCCTGGGCCCTCTCCACCTGCAAAGAACAAGCCTGTCGTCCTAAGCCACCCAAACTGGGCTTCAGGCTACAGCGGTGGCAGAGAGCTGAGCCACTGTCCCCACGAGCTTAGCATCCCTGAAGAAATTGGTGCGGCCTCGTCTATGGAAAGCCTGGTGGGGGACAGAGAAAGAGCGAAACCAGCCGGCTGCTTCTGGGGTGACCACACACTGGCACAAACGGCGAGACCCACCCTGTTTTGGGAATGCCAGGTGCTACCAAACAGAAAAGGCCATAAAAACGGCTTCCAAAGGAATCACTGGCTCTTCACGGACGTCTCTGTCCACGGGGCTGCACACACAGGCTGCTGGGAGTGGGGGAGTGTCTGGGAAACATCCACTCCCACAGGAACGTGCAAGATTTCTACAAAGCTTCTTACCCGGAAGGCACAGAGGACAGACAATAAATGGAGACTCGGGGTGTTGCTGGGCCGTGAAGGCGATCCTGCAGAAACGCCACGTCCTCACAGTCAACCCACAGACCAGAGCCCTCACATGCCCTTGTCTTCTGGCTACACGTGACCGCGTGACTTGATAAACTCTTAAAATCCGCGTGAATTGTGCTATTGGTTTGAAACATATCTAAGTAAGAGCACACACTTACAGTTGGGTGACGCGGACGGGGACTGTTTCGAGAATGGCTGATTTCCTTGTGTGGACCCCACAGAGTGTTCTTAACTGAACCTGGGGATGCAGCTACTCCACACCTGGGCTGCAGCGCAGTCTTATGTTGTATATGTCATTGACCCAAATTGCATGATTTGGCACGTGACTGTCCACAAGAGACGGGGACTGGCTCCACCCGTGGCAGGATTTCTCACAATGCCTGTGCAAGGTGACTGTGACCTTGACCCCCGACAGGAGTGCACGGCTGCAGCACAGTCCAGTCTCCACCTGCACTCCGAGGCGAGGGGAAGGAGAGGTGGGCTCCTGCAGAGGCGTGGCAGGTGGGGGATGTTCTTGCAGGAATGGACACAAGAGGCTCCCAACCTCACGCCACTCAGAAAGCCGAGTTCTACTGGATGGAAGGCCAGCCTGCACACAGGTGGCCTCGGCCTCTCCTGCTCAGGTCCTTGAGTCCACCCATCACTGGAAGGATCAGCTGCCTGCGGCTCAGGCACCGACACTCAGGCAGCTTCCTGGAGCTGCCGTGGCCGTCCTCATGGACACTGGCCAGCTGACCCTGCCCTCTGCCCCAAAGCCCAGGCCTGCACTCACCATGTTTTCTGTCTCTTTGGCATTTCCTGCAAAGAAGGCTTCCTGGTGGTGCTTAGTGTGGATTCTAAGGCCCAAGGCCCTGCTGCTGGCCCAGGCCTGGGATCCGTCAGGACGGCCCTCAGGAAGCTGCTGGCATGAGCCTGACCACACTTCCCTTCCTGTTATCACCCTTTCTGGAAACTTCCAAGACTCCAGTGGTTTTCAGCCACCATCTAGCCCCTGCAGCCCACTCCCTCTCCATGGTGCCTGCTTCCTTATCCTGCCCTGAGCCCCAGGCCAGTCCGAGAGACTGGAGCTAAAGATCTGAGTCCCAGCCTCAGCTGCAGAGCACCGTGGCCACGAGCCCTTGAGCCCCTTCAGATCTCCCCGGGGTTAGAGGCCCTCTCCTGGGAGCACTGTGACCTGGGGAAGGGCTGCCTGAGGATCAGGCTCCCTGGGCCCCCCTGCAGCGGGCGTCACCTGTGCCTGGGGGGCTCCAGCATCTGAGCTCATACCTTACAGAGGTGGTCGAGCACCCAGGCTCTGCTCTTCCACAGAATTCAGAAGGAGGGCAGGGGAGCTGGGAGGGTGCTGAGGGTCAGACGCAGCCGGCCCCGCCACCTAAAGTGAGGACATCAGAGGGTGTCTCCCAAGGGCAGGATTGACATTTTACCCCAGGAGTGCCACGAGAAGAACAAGCAGCAAACCAACATCCCGCTCTCTCCCGAGCCCAGGGGGAGAGGCTGCCCAGCTCAGCACACCTGAGGCAGGTGGGATGGACCCCTTCCCTGGGGGGTATGCTGCTGGCAGACCTCAGACCCCCCAAGGCCCCACTGAGCCATGTGGCTATTTGAGAAAATGATTTCCAACCCCGTTAAGTGGGCCTGTCACCTTTGGGACAGACACCTGTGTGTGGCATATTGGCTAGTGGGAGCAGGCTGTCAGACCTTGACTCGGGTGACTCCAGCGGCCCACAGCACTGGATGTCCCCAAAAACCCCTCAGGCCCTGCAACAGGACCCATGTGCAGTCCCTCCCCAGGACAGGTCCAGGACAGAGGCCCCAAAGACCACAGGACACAAAGCTCCCGGGCTCAGTCCTTACTGCCTCCTCAATAAGGACGTCAAGTCCAGCTTTTCCTCGAGGGCCGATGGGTCTAGACCGTGGGGAAATCTGCCTGACAGATGACGGATGTCTTGGCGTTTCTGAGCGTGCAGCTCAGTGATTCTTGGTGTGGTCATGTCGTTGGGCAGCCTTCGCCACCGTCCCTCCAGAACGCTTCCACCTTCCCACAGAGAAGCTCTGTCCCCGTGAAACCCTGACCCTGGCCTCCTGTCTCCGGATTTGACTCCTCGGGGACCTCTCACAAGTGGAGCGGTGTTTGCCCGTCAGGGCGCCCTTCCCTGGCAGTGTCTCGGGGCGTTCTGCGCTGCTGCAGGGGGGACCCTTCTCCTTGAGGCTGAAGGCTCTTCACGGTCACCTGCCTTGTGTGCGCCCATCCAGCCACCCGTCCATGCCCACCTGGGTGGCTCCTGTCCCCAGGCTGCTGTGGACGAAGCTGCCCCCAGCACAGTGCGCCTCTCCCTGAGACCTGCTGTTCCTCCTGGGGGATGAGCCCAGAGGCAGGATGGCCGGGGCGGGACCGTGCACCTCCCAGGGCACGGGAATGGCCGAGCTGCTTTCTCCGCACCTACCCCCTGCCACCTGCCCACCAGCGATGCGTGAGAGCTCCCGCTGCTCCGTGTCCTTGGTGGCCATCCTGAAGGTCTTGAGTAGCAGCTCTGGTGGTTTGGGTTTGCACTTGCCCAGTGACGCCATCTGAGCTGTCTTCTTACGCGCTTGTTGACATTTATTTGTGTTATCTATTATTTTTTGGTGGGAGGTACTGGGGATTGAACTCAGGGGCACTCAGCCACTGAACCACATCCCCTTACTTCGTATTTTATTTAGAGACAGGGTCTCACTGAGTTGCTTAGCGCCTCCCCGTTTGAACTTGCGATCCTCCTGCCTCAGCCCCGCAAGCCTCTGGGATTACAGGTACCACTACGCCCGGCTTATTTGTGTTATCCTTGGGGACATGTCTATAAAAGTCCTCTGGCTTTGGTCTCGGGCAGCTGTTGAACAGTGGGGGTCCTTTCTGTGTTCAGGTGTGGGCCCTTCACTGGATGTGACTTCAAGTGTCTTCTGGGGGCTGCCCGTCCCCGTGCGTACCTTTTCTTCTGTAGCCTGTGCTTTTGGTGTCACAGCCAACGTCGTGAGGATTTCCCCCTACACTACTTTGTTATACGGACTTTGGGGGACAGGTCTCACTTCTAGGCCTTCGATCTCTTTTGTGTGTGTTGTTAAATCAGGGTCCCCGTGACATGCAGCTTACCCAGTGCCATTGGTTGGAGTCTGACCCTTCCCTACCCAACGTTCTTGGCTCCAAGGTCTTCATGTTTTAGGAACTTCTAAACATTCCATTAGCACATGGATGAGTAATAAAGTGCTCTGTGTGTGTGTTTGTGCATGTGTGTGTGTGTGTGTGTGTGCACACATGCGCATGTTGATTATTCAGCCACAGAGAAGAATGTCGCTCTGTCCCAGGCTGTGACCTGGTCAAACCTCGAGAGCATGATGCTCGGGGAGGAGCTGGATGGGAAGGGCAGCGGGCGCACGATCCCGTTGGCACAGGTGTCCAGGACAGGTGCGGCCAGCGGGAGAGGAGGCTGGTCAGTGGCCAGCTGTGGTGGAAGGGGTGGGGACTCACAGTTTCATGGGGACAGACATTCCTTTTGGGGGTGATGTGAATGTTTTGGAACTTGGTGGTGTCAAGTGTCAGCAAACCGCTCACTCTGAAGTGGTCGGTTTTATATTGTGGGAGTTTCGCCTCAATGCAAATATCCCCATTTTAAAGAGTTCTCTTTCTTGGAGCTGCTGGGCAGCACACTGTGTCCACCATGGTGCTGTAGTCCTGGGTGGCCTGGGTCCCTGTGGACACCTGGGGAGAGACCCCCAGTTCCTGGCCTCTGGGGCCGCCCTGCTGGAGGAGCCTGGTTCACCCCTCCCCCGGGTGTGGTGGTCAGTGGCCTTGGGCAGGGCCCTGTGGGTCTCACGGCAGTGTTAGCTTCCTCTTCTGGGAGTATTACAGCCTCATTGCAGTCAAAGCTGTCATCTTCCCCAGAGGCCATGACCACACATTTCCCTAAAAATCACAGGCAGCTTCCCTAGCTCCCCCTATAGGCGGGTTCTCCACACTCTCCAGGGATGAGTGGGGCTTATTCATACACCCCAACTCCAGACCCACAGAGCAGGACCCTTAGGGACCTCGCTGGGCTAGACACCCTTCAGGGAACCCCAACCCCAGGCTGTCTCTCTGCTTTCTTTTACCAAAACTGACCTTGGAGACGTTGGCAGAGACGTCCTGGGTCCCCGAACTACAGCCCCCAGGGGAGACTTCCCGCCAGGCCTCAGCACCTCTGGACACTGGGGGACACCTGGGAAGCCTCCTGTGCTGGCGGGAACCCAGGTTCCCAGCCGGGCTCCTGCACAGCCCTCCAGTGAAGGTGCCTCGGCAGCGGTTAACGGTCCAGGACCGCACCCTTCCCTGGGTGTTCCCTGTGAGCGCTGAGCAAGGGACATCAAGCAAGGGGAGGTGAGGGGCAGAACAGGAGGGCGGGGAGGGAGGTCCCACAGCAGGGAGTGGGTAGTACCATGGGACAGAGGGGCCATGACAGATGGACAAAGAATCGTGGAGACGTGGACGAGGCGAGACATGGAGGGGACAAGCCACATCTCAAGGAGGGAAACGCCCATCCAGAAGCCACAGGCCAAGGCGGAGCTGCTGCGGACAGCACGTGGCTGAGCGCGGGAAGCGGGGCGCTCCCATGGGCTGGCAGGGAGAAGAGCCTGCCCTCGATGTGCTGTCCCTGGGCGCAGGAGCAGGCCGCACTGACTGGGCTGCAGTCACAGGTCCCCCGGGTCCTCCTCAGGCTGTTGATGACCCTACTCAGGCCCAGGGGCAAGACCACCCAGGACCCACACCCAGGGCACTTGCTCACGGTGTCACCTACCTGGTATTGGGCTGCTGGTAGAAATGGCACGCCTAGTCCCTGGTTGAAGGGCACTCTGCCGCCATTTCCTGCTCTGCAGTCCAGGAAGAGGGGTCAGCTCGAGTGCCTGGTCCAGTGCCACAGACCTAACGGCCCTGCGGTCAGGCGTCAGACTGGGATGTGGGCTCAGGAGGTGGCACGCCCAGCGTCCTGGAGTCACAGTCCCAAACGGCCCCGAGGCCGCTACCAAAGGCCACCCTGACTATCCGCCCATCACTGCCTGACAAGGGGTCCCCTCCCAGGCCCCGCTGGCTTTACGGCCTGCGGACACACCTAGCCCCTTCCGGCAGCCTGGCGACAGTTAATCGACTCGCTCACTTGCTCTGCAAGAGCTCCTAGTGAGCTTGGACTCAGCACGGAGCCCGGTTTCTCCTCCTAATTGAGACGAGGCTTTGCGGCTTACAAAGAGATGACAGTGGCTTCTCCACTGGGCTGCTCAGCTTTCCCCCCCGCACATGGAGTTCAGCGCCTTACGCACATGCAGCTGTTCAACGTCACACCTGGTGCTGCCCCAGCTCTCTGCAGGGGGATAATGGGAAGGACCTCTGCAGACGTCTTAGAACTCAAGCTTTTTTTCTTTCCTTTTAGTTAGAAATATTTTTAGTTGTAGGTGGGCACAATACCCTTATTTTACTTATTATTTTTATGTGGTGCTGAGGATCGAACCCAGGGCCTCCCATGTGCTGGGCAAGGCTCTGAGCCCCAGCCCAGCCCAGAACTTCCACTTTTAAAGAGAAATGGGATCACAGGGAGTTTGAAGGTGGACTGGATGTTAGCGGGCGCTTTCCGGGATGCCCAGGAGGGCATGCTGCAGGTTAGGGGGGCAGTGTGGTCTCCACTTGGGCTGACGTGCTCCTATGGGCTCTCGAGGTGACGGACGGAGCCATCTTCCACCCTGAGCAGCAGAGACCCGCGGCACCCACTGCTCTGTTCTCTGACTGTCCAACATGTTTGTAAACTTTCCCAGCAAAAAGTTCCTTGGCGGGGCCTCTGTTTTCTCCCACTTTTTCATGGCTGAACAGCACACGTCCCTGTAGCTTCCATGGTCTGGATCTGGAAAGTCCTCCAGAAGCTCCTGTGTTGAAGGCGTGGTCCCCAGTGCAGCAGGGCTCTGAGGCCATGACCCGGTCACGAGGGCTCCGACCTCCTCAGTGGATTAATCCATGTGATCCATTAATCCATCGACAGCGGGGGGGACCCAGTGGGGTAGTGGGCCCAGCTGGAGGAAGCAGGTCACGAGGTGCATGTCCCGGGAGGGAGGCTGGATCTTCTCCTGGTCCCCCCTTCTTGGCTCCGGGAGCTGACAACTGTCTGGCCACACCCTCTGCCATGATGTTCCTACTCACCCGAGTCCCAGAGAAATGGAGTCAGCTGACAGTGAGCTGAGACTTCTAAAACCATGAGTCAAAATAAACTTTTCCTCCCCTACGATGTTCCATCGGGTATTCTGGTCATAGAGACCCAAAGCTGACTGACAGTGGGTGCCAGCTGCCCGAGCCTGGCCGGGCCCAAGGCTTTCCTCCCACAACACAGAGAGAGGCCAGGAGGGCTGGACTCACAGGCCAGGGCCGTGCCTGACCTCGCGGCTTCTCACAGCCCCGTTCATGAGCTTGACTCTGGAGGGGTCTCCTGGCTCCCTCTTGGGGTGCGTGGAGGGCAACTGAGGCTGGCAGCATCCCGATCTCGGGGTCTCACTGTGACCAGTGTGGTGCCACAAACCTGGGGGCACCCTGGGACGCGGAATCGTGGCTTCTCTATGGATGAGGACGTGGCGCGGTGGCTTAGATGACTTCCTGGGGGAGGGGGAGGGGCCAACCATATCCAAACGTAGCAGGATTGAAAGGAGAGAGGTTAGTGGCCAGCGCCTGCTCTGGACAGTGTGGACACTGCTGGAAGGCTCGCGCTCTGAGGACATGGAAAGCACCCTCTGTTCATGACCCTCAGACCGGCCACCGCTGCAAGGGCAGGACCCCCAGTGCTGACCTGCAGATCCCAGGTGGCCCCAGTGGCCCCAGTGGCTTCCTGGTAGGAGGGGCAGGCTGAGTCTAAAGCGTGTGTGAAGTTGTGGGGTCGCAGGTGGCTGGGGCCATCTTGAAAAAGAGCAGAGCAGGGCTTCAGAACCTGCCCAAGGAACCCAGCCCCCTCAAAAGGAAACACGGGGTGGGGGGGACAGCTCACTAATTTTGTAGTTTTTTTTTTTTTTTTTGAGAAAAAGAGGGAAATAAAGGGAAAGTAAAAGAAACCAGAAGCAACAGTTACCACAGAGAGGAAAGGCTAGACGATGGCGTCAGGGCTGCCCGGCTCAGCACGGTGTTCAAGCAGGAGAGACACGGCTGGCCAGGGACCCTAGCTCCTGGCTCACAGTGGGCGGTGGCCCCAGCAGAGCCGTGGCCCTGGGGGCCCTGGGGTTAGGGTCCCCTTGTTGATGGTCCCCCCTGTGTCAAGTCAAGGGACTACACACAGCGCTGCAGCCAGACAGCTCCTGACCAGTAGGACACTACTCAGGTGTCCCATCTCGGGCTGTAGGGGCCAGAGTTGGCTCCTGGGTCCCCCAAATATGCTAAGCTCTGCAAGGGTCCTTCTTTCTGCCGTCACCCCACGGGTGCCTGGACGTGTTCCACCCTAGACCTCAAATCAGCCACTTCTCCAGGGAGCCTTGTTCTTCCCAGTAGGAAACAGTATCGAGAGGCCGTACTCCGGAGGCCGGATCTGGGCTTTTAAATGTTTCCCACATTTTCTGTTGGTGGATCGTACCTGAACCTAGTGGTGGGGGTTGTCATGGTCGGGGGTTCCTCCTCGCCTCCGGGGTGCGAGTGGGGCTGGGATCACTGCTCTGCAGGCTCACCTGCTGCCCTCGGGGTCACCTCCTGGGAATGGCCAAGGCCTTTCTCTGCATGCACGTGGGGCTGGAGACGCAGGTCAGGGCTCCGGTGCTCTCGGAAGCCCTCACCCAGCCATGTCCTCCGCCCCTGGACGGCTTCCTCCAGACCTTTCTTGTAGAAGGTTTTCCTGGGCATGGGTCTCACCTCTCAGCCTTCCTCGGGCCTCCTCGATGTGTGGCTCCCTCTGCAACTCGGGAGAGTTGAGGTGGCCCTGGGCATCTCCTCTCGCATCAGTAGGTCCAGATTTATGTTGCTTGTTGGAGAAATGGACACGGGACACGTGAGACTTGGTGGACTCACTGCTGGGGACAAGGCTGAAGCAGCTCTGGGGTAGCTGCTGCCCACCTGGCTAGTCGCTGGGTTGGTTCCTCTGCCCTCTGGCCGGCCAGCTCTGGGCCCTGCCCCTTAGCCACTTCCTGAGAAGTGGCCCCTGGACCGAGAGTACTTCTTTACCGGCCCTGGTGCCCACACATTTGGAGCAGTCCCTGCCCTCTGTTCTGGTGGCTGGAGAGGCCCCAGGCATCCCTGTGCGCAGCACTGGACAGATGCCACCTGGCTGGTCACACTGACCTAGCAGTTCACGGCTTCTCCCCATGCGTGGCCTGCCTGGGCCCTTCCTCGTCCAAGAGGATTAACTTGTTGCCCCCTTCCTAGGGAGTGGGAGGGGCACCCCGACCTTCACTCCTCTCCAGGTGCACCCCAAGTTCAGCCCTGGAGAGGGCACTGCTCCCCCAGTCCTACTCAGCAGGTGCAAAGGAAGCATCCCTGGGGTCTTCCTCCTGGGCCAGCACAAAGTCACCAGCAGATGCAGGGGACCTGCTTCAGCTCAGGTGGCCCATCAGCAACCCTGCCCTGTCCCTCCTCTCCCCATTCCCGCAATATGCTCTGGGCTCCAGGCCGGGCAGCGTGCAGGGTGGAGGGCGAGGGAGGGGCGGGTGCTGATAGGGTCGTGGAGATCAGGAACGGGTCCTCCTTCCTGGTGATGACGATTAAACACCCGAGAAATGCCAAGGCAAGCGTAGAAAGCAAGTTTTATTAAGAAAAGACACAGGGACAGCAGGACACAGGACTTCTCTGGAGAGAAGGGGGCCCAGAGCTGGGTGCCCGGGTGAGTGGGTGCATCTTCCTCTTTATGGACCTCAGAACCCCCTCCTTCTCTTTCTTCTCCCTGTACCTGCCTAAGGGCAGGAAGGAGCAGGAACAGGGCGGGAGTGAGGTCCTGGAGGTCAGCTGTTAGCCACCCCTTGTCTTCCCTGGATGACCAGCCCTCACCTCTCAACCCCCAGCATTCAGGACCTACACTGACTGCCAGGCCTTCACCACCGACTCAGTTTGTTGGAAGGTGACATCTCCTGTCCCCTCAGGCAGGTGGGGCTGCAGGCAGGTTGGTGTGGGGGTCAGTACAGTGGGCTCATCTGATAAGATTATTCTCTTAATCTCGTGTTCCCACCATCTGTCCCCTGACAGTGGGGGCCTCAGTCACACCCCAGAGTCCTGGGCCTCTGCCCGCTCAGGCTGCGGTGTCTACGCAGCCCCTTCTAGCCCTAGTTGCCAAGGCAGGCTTGGGCAGAGAGGGCTGGTCACTCAGGAAGGGAGTGGAGCTCATCCCGGACACCTGGGTCATTTACACTGGTGCAGGTTGGTCCCCCCGTGCAGCTGGAGGCACTAACAGCCACCTGGGAGCCCTTCCTGATGACCCCTAGCCAGGCGCGGATTTTACTGTTGCGCTTTTCCCTGGAGAAACCGACTTCACATTGGTCTTTAAAACCACAGGACAGATGCCACCTGGCTGGTCACACTGCTTCCCGTGAAAACCCCCTGAGACCCCGCTACTGAGACAGCAGCTCAACCCACGTCTTGGGGGCCAATCCCTGAAAGGTACCGTGCCAGCTCTGGGTCCAAAGTGAGATTGCGGCCACCTCTGCCCTCACACACTTGGTCCTACTACACACAGGAACTGGCCTGTCACCCAGTGTTCTCCTGGTGCGCTGGCCCGTTCCGTGGCCTGTCAGCAGCAGAGTGTCTGTGTCTCTCTGTGATCTCACCACCATCGTGGGTGGTAAACCCCAAATCTTCACCAATTCTTTGTGGTTGGATCCCACGGTGCCTGAATCCCGCTTTGATGTATGATTATAATGCACTAATTAAAAAAATAATAAAAGAGAGGCCAGTGGAGGAGGAAGGGGTGAGGGAGGAGGAGGGAAGGAGACTGGTCACACTGTGGCACGCACGTGCAACTCCTCACAGTGCGTCCACTGTTCTCTGTAAGTGTGAGGCACCAATGAGAGCCATACAAGAATAAGGCACAAGTGGAGTCCCCCTTGGGCACAGGCCCCATGGCTGTCAGTGGGCCCAGGGTGCAGGAGGGATGGCGAGGGGGTCAGGACTTGTCTGCACCGGGAACAGGGGTCCAGGGCAGAACACTCCCACCAGAGGCACCTGCCTGAGCTCCTGTCTGTGGCTATGCATGGGGGCTCCAGAGCAGGGGCACCGTCCTCTGGGGGCTCCTGGGGAGGTGGGGGTGGCTGCTTCTTCCTTGCCCCTGCTCTCTCCTGGGACACCAGGACTAAGGTAGAGAGGCACCCTTAGGTCCCCTCTCACGGTGCTGCCCATGGCCTTCATCCCTCTGGTCTCTTGGGACCTCTGTGTGCAGCCCTTCCCTGGAGGTGGTGTGGGGTCAGGGCCGGGGCCCATTCTCTTTCAGGGTCCTCCAGCACAGGGCGGCCCCGCATCTCTGCCTTGGTGGTTAAGGACAGGGACGGTTGAACCAGAGCAGGGCTAGGGGCAGCGGTCAGCAGCCTGGCCAGGGTTCCCCTTTGTGAGGCCCCAGGGCACAAGCCCCACCAATGTCCCCTCCCTCATCTGCCCAGTCCTGGGCCTCCCTGAGTCCCCTCCTGTACCCTCAGCAGGCTCACTGGGTGGGTGCAGGACCCGGCCACCTCACCTGAATCCCTCCCTGTGATGTGAGCTCTGCACCCCACCCCAGACAGCCCCATGCTGGTTTTGAATCTCTTCCCAAAGGACCCCCTCACTTCCTGAAGCCCCCCAAGAAGAGAACCCGCAACATGTGTTCCATTTATTTCAAGGCATGGAGCATAGACAGGTCCCCGACTTGGGGAGAGGGGAAGAGACAAGAACGAGGTACAAAACTTGGACATGAAGGGTCAGCTACAGCTGAGATGGCACCCACAGAGTAGTTTAAGGCTCCAGATGTAAATATGTGCAGATGCTCACACACTCACACGCGCACACGCACACAGAGCGCCCTGGACACAGGAACTGGGACCAGATGCCACAGGCTCACCGCTGCGCGGCCGCCTGACATATTGCAGTTACACATTATTAAAAAAGTGTGAAGGAAGGGAAGACTGTGTGGGCCGGGCAGCCTGGCCAGAGCCTCCCTGGCCTCCGGCTCCCTCCTGCTCACCCGCTCCGCCCGCGGGCAGCTGGCTCCAGTGGGCTCATCTGGCTGTCGGTGGGGAGGGTCCAGTACCTACCTGTCCTGGGCTTCCACCAAACAGCACAGTGGCAGAACAACTGCCCCAAGTGTCCTTGCCCGGGGAGCCCCGGCCTGTCCCAGAGCCTCCTGGGGTCCCTCAGGGCAACCCAGCAACGAGAGCAGAGTCTCTGGAAGTGCGTCGGGCCGATGCGCCAGGGACTCCTGGGGTCTCCCCGCTTTCTCCTTGAAACCTCACTCACCGCTGCCAGCGGGTAGCTGTCCACAGCCGGGGCAGGCCCTCCCGCCCCGAATCCACTGGTGCCCTGTGGCAAGTGGGGCCTGGACTGGGAATGACGAGGTGCGTGTCACACAATGGAAGCTGCATTTGGCTTTAGCGTTAAGGCCGCCCTGGGCGGAGGGCCCTGCAGGAGAGGCCAGTGCCCCCCGAGGGCCTGCACACCTGGGCCACAGCCCCTGCTCCCTCCCTCCTGCCGTGGGCCTCTGCCACAGTGGCGAGCTGGCCAGGCCTTTCTGCCTCCGCGGGGCTGGCGTAAAGTGCTGGGTGCCTGGGAGGGAGGCTCAGGCTGGGGGGGGGTCTGCTGCCCCGGGGGGCCCTTATTTGAGGATGTAGTTGATGAAGAGCTGACAAGCCAGGAAGACGCAGAGCAGGAACCAGGTGCGGGGGCTCTGCAGGAGGCCGGGGGCCGGCTGCCCAGCCTGCACCACGGAGCTCAGCATGGCCGACAGGTGCCTGCAACACAGGGCGGGAGGTGGGCTGGGGCCGGCGTGGCCGCCCTGTCTGACAGTTCCGGGGCCTCTAGCCTGCAAGACCTCACCGTCTCCCTGGACAGCGCCCTGGCCGGGTCTGTGTCGGGCCCTGTTGGTCCCGTCTCTGACAACACAGGAGCTGACGCCCTGGCGGACAGGCCTTACTCACGGCCCTGGGACACTCACTGTCCCATGTCCCACTTCTGGAATATTTCTGCCCTCTGTGTCCTGTCCCTGGTAGGTCTCAGGAGCCAGAGAGGAGCCACAAGGACAGCAGAGCCCAAACGCTCTCCGGGTGCCTGAGGGGCTCAGCCTCCTGCCTTATCCACTGTTCCAGGTGTTTTGCCATCAACTCCATTTTATAGAGGTGGGGGCTGAGGTGTGACAGCGCAGGGTCCCCAGCCAGGGAGTCCCTCAACCCAGACTGGAGCCCGGCACGATGTGGATACTGTTCTGCTCCACCTGTGGTGGCCCAGATGGTGCCCACCCACCAGGGACACAGAGTGTGGCTCTTGGGCCCTCCTTGCCTGCTCACCTGCCCAGCTGCACCTGAGGGTGCCAAGGAGGGGCTACTACCTATACTCCCTCCTCTGAGCTGCCATCTGCCTCCACAAACCGTGGGGTCCACCCTGGGGCTACTCAGATTTAGACCTCGGCCCTCAAAATCTCTGGCCCAGTTTCTGTTAAACTGTGAACTCATCCCGTTCAGACCCACTGTCTGCAGGGCCCTCTCACTGGCTCCCAAGCCCAGCTCCCGCATGGAGCCGTGTGCCTCCGGCCTGTACAGCCGGCCTCCCCGCCCCCTTGCCCTGGCTGGGGGCCGGCCGCCTGGCCTACCTGTGCAGCTCCTCCTGGGCCTCCCGGATGGACAGCACGGCCTCCCGCAGTGCCTGCAGCTGCTGCGCCTCCCTCCTGCACCGAGGACATGGGCTGTCATCAGCTGCACACCCCAGGCACAGGCAGACACAGGAAGGAAGGGAGAAGCCAGGTGAGCGGGGATGTCACGCCAGCCGGCTCCGGCCCTGCCCACAGTGGGAAATCCAGCAGGAGCAGGCAGGCAGGGGCTGGAGGGTGTTGGAGAACTCCTCAGGCTCAGCTGGCCTCTAACAAGCCTGGGAGACAAGTGGCCCAGGGCACAGCAGCAGGGACAAAGTTGGGGACACACAGCTCACCCCGTGACAGCCAGTGACCAGAGCCTGACGGGGCGGGGCAGGGCGGGGCCAGAACACTGCCTGGCCGCCCCTTCATCGCCCTGGCCTCGGCCTGCTGCCCCTCCTTCCCTCAGTCCTGGCTTCACCCCTCATGAGCCCCCGGGCTGCCCACCCCTCGGACTCGGAGAGGGCAGAGTCTGCTGGGAAGGCTCCCAGGACAGGCACCGGCTTCCGGCTGGGGTTGGCCACACTCAGGGAAGGTTCTTCTCTGGCCTTTGGGAGCAGGGGACCTGAGCTGGGACCAGTCCTCCTCCCCTGCCCTCCCAGCCGGCTCAGGCCGGGCGGGGGCCAGGCCACGGCAGGCTCACCGGGAGCAGAGTCGCAGTCCTCATCCGAGATCTCTGGGCAGGACTCGGGCGTGGAGCCGCTGCTCTCCGTCACCTGGCTGTGGCCAGACGGCTGGTCACTGGCCTTGCGGAGTCGCCGGTCTGGGCCAGACCTCTGCAGGAAGATGGAGCCAATGAAGCTGGGAGCCACCTACCACACTCACACTGATCCCTCGAGGAGCCGTGGCCCGTGTGTGCCAGGGCCGGGCTGGAGGAGGTGCCACACAGAGAGCCAATCCCATGGCTTTGGAGTCGGACAGAGTGCTTCGGACCTTGCCATCATGACTGGGCAGCCACGGCCTCTCCCCTCTCAATGGTAACACGGAGCAGCTGACCCCTCTGCAGGGACACCAGCCGGTCAGCTGGCTCTGCACATGCTGGGCACATGGTGCACGTGGACCAGGCGCTACGTGGCAAAGGCATCCAGGAGGACTCCAGGTGTCCCCAAGACATGTCTGTGCCAGGGCCCTGGTGCCTTCCCTCCCGTCCTTCCAGCCCCCAGACATGCCCAGACGCCGGCTCCTCCTCCTGCCTGGGCAGTCCCTGGGCTGCCCTGAGCCTTTCCCTGGAACATGGAACGTGGCAACGTGCTTCCTAACGTGGTGTGGACTTGGGTCGGGATGGGGCGGGAGCGGCAGCCCTGCACAGCCCCTGCAGATCCAGTCACCTGGGGTCCCACACTGGGCGGGGCAGGAGTCCAGGGTCCAGGTCTGTGGGCCCACTGTGCAGCAGTGCGTGGGAAGGGGGTGGGAGGTGGCGGAGGGAGCAGGCCCCGGGGGAGGTGTGGGCAGCCGCACAGGCACCCGAGGATGCGCCTGCACCAGGCCCTGGGGATGCCAACCTCACGCCCTGACTCCGGGCTGCCCAGGAAGGAGGTCTCCCGTTGCAGGGTGTGCAGAATCCCGTCCTGCTCAAACTGGATGACGTCCTTCAGGGGATTCCAGGGGCTGTGGCTGGGGGGCCAGAGGACATCTGTTGGCAGAGGCCCTCTGGGAGAGGGTTCTGTCCTGGCCCAGCCCTCAGCCCCCAGAGGGCCGGTGGGCCCTGTGTGGCCCTCCCTCCCTGTCACTTGCCCCTCCAGGGGGAGGGCTGTCGGAGGGGGAGGAGCCAGGAGCCCCTGTGGCCTGGCACCAGGGTGAGGGTGGTCGGCTGGGCCAGCCCCGCGGCCAGGCCCCAGGCCCCAGGTCCCGCCTGCTGTGCTCACTTCTCGTATCGGTAGCGCCACTCGTGGGTGAGCGGGTCCAGGTGGAACAGCTGTGGGGTCCAGGGCGTGAGGCCCTGCTGGTGCTCGCGGGTGCGCTGCCGCTGGGCCTCCTCCAGCACACACTTCTCCTGGGTGGCCCTGTGCTGGTCTCCCTCGTGGATGGCCCTGGTGACGTGCTGCCAGAGCCTGTGGGGAGGGACCCGCCCTGAGCTGGGGGCCTGGGCAGCCCTGTCCCCTCAGCAGTGTGGGCGCAGCTCAGGGCGACCTCTGACAGCTCTAACGGCAGGTGCTGCTGCCCACAGGAGCCCGCGCTGCGTCTCCCTGTGAGTAGCTTCTCCCAAGCCTGGCTCCACCTCCCACCTGCAGGGGCCTCCCTGTGGAGCTGACGGTCACCTGACGGTCACCTGCCAGCCGTGATGGGGACCCCTCCCTCCAGCTGTCCCTGCCAGGACACGTGGTCTGCCACAAGGGGTCTGCTCTGGGGTCTGCCTCCCTGCCAGGCCTCGAGGGGCACGAGAACCTGCCTGCCTGCCCGGCCACGCGAGGCTTTGGTCAGTGGGGTCCTGTGGGGCCAGGCGGGTCTCACCTCTCAGACTCCATCTCCATCTGCTCCTCAAACAGCACCGTGTGTCGCTTCAGGCTCTGCCTGCGGACCTCCCTGCTGGGGGTCCAGAAGAGCTCCGCGCTCCCGCTGCCCTCCTCCTGGATGAACACGTCTCGGTCCTGCCCCAGGTAGCCAGGCAGGGTCAGCGCTGCCGGCCTGGGCCGTGACCACCCCGAGACCCGGCCAGGCTTGCCCCGAGGGGCGTCCCCTCACCCAGTGTCCAGTGAGATGTGCCAGGACATTCTCTCCCGACCTGATCTTCCCCGAGATTTGGTTGATGCTGGTGCTGCCCCCAAAGAAAGGCTGCAGAGGCACAAGGGACAGGGGACACCTGGTGAGCAAGGGGGCCAGGCCAGAGGCACATCCTCCCGGGGCACAGAGCAGTCACCTGTGATCATGGCTAGGCCAAGGCCCAGGGCTGGAGGCCACCCCGGCCCGTGTCTCAGCCTGAGCCCCAGGACGCAGGGTCTATCCTGGCTGACTGGCTCTGCTGTGTGATCTGCAGCGGGTCCCTTCCCCTCTCTGGGCCCTGTCTGTCCTGTGGTATGTAAAGAGCTGCTCCTCCCCGTTCTCTGGTTTGGAAAGCTGTCCCTGGGTGCAAGGAGGGGCTCCCCAAAGCCTCACTCCCTTCACGGCCCCAGCTCTGGGCCATGACTCCCAAAGGCTTTGCCCTCTACCTTGAGCTTGAAGTCCAGCTCGGCTTGGAGGTCGTTCTTCTCACACGCGATGGTCACTGACCCTCCCAGCTCCAGGGTCATGGTACCGTATAGGATGCCTGAAAGGTAGCCGGTGTCAGGGGGGAGACCAGCAGCACTGAGTCCCAGAAGGCCAGTGTTGGACCCCAGGAGGCCGAGAAGGGAGGATGGGTGGGCAGCGCCATCGTGGGGAGGCGCGCCTGTCTCTCAGGAACTGTCCTCGAGGAAGGGGACCCAAGACAGCTGTCTCGGACTCTGCACCAACGCGGGTCCCTGAGGACAGGCATTTCCTGGCTCACAGCTGTGTCCCTGGACAGCACCTGGTGTGTTAAAAAAAATCAGCACATCTTTTTTGGAAGAAGGAGTCTTCCATTTCTGGCCACATGGAGAACTTACATCTAATTAAAGAAGTGCCACCACTGCCACTGAAAAAAAAAAAAAAAAAGGGTTTTTTATCCCCCTCCCCAACAAAAACACTCAGAAATGTGGGATAAAATACGTTTTACAAATGAAAACCAAATCAAGACCAGACCATTCGCACGCAGCCAGGCACAGTGGCCACCTGTCAACCCAGCCACTCGGGAGGCTGAGGCAGGTAGGTCTCAAGTTCAAGGTCATTGTGAGCAACTTAATGAGAACCTGTCTCAGAACAAAAATAAGAAGGTCTCGGGGTGCAGCATTCCATCCCCTGGACCACAAAACAAAGAGCAGAAATAGACCCCCACGTTGGCTTGTTAGAAAGCCCAGAGATGACGGCCTAGCCACTCACATGAAAAAGAGGTGGGCGTGGACGGTGACAGTGGGACAGCACCATGGGGGCAGTAATGCCACCGGTCGGGGCACTTAAAATGACTAAGGAAGTGTTTTACATTGTATGCATTTCGCTAAAATAAAAAACCTTAAAAACCCAGACCTGACTTCCAGTGTGGTCTCTAGATATCACTTCCTGCTGGGAGGAACGGGCTCCTCGGAGAATTGGCCCATGTGAGTTCTAGGGGGGACACGTCCAGGTGCCCATGGGAGAAGGAAAGGGCCCTTGCGGAACTCTAGCGTAGTGGGGGACCCAGGAGCCCACTCGGCCCCTGCGACCCGGGATGGGGCCTCGGGAGCACAAGAGGCAGAGCAGCTGGGTGTCCTGAAATGACCACCTTCGGGGGGGCCCCCAAAGGGCACTTATTCTGAAAAGAGGAAAACCTGGCGTTATCCTAAAGCCCAACCGACCTTCTGGCTGACCCCCCGCAGCCCGGGGCCGCTTCTCGTAGGGAGGCTGCCGTGATCAAGTGAAAGGTGACAGGCATGGCCTCCCGCACAGCCTTGTGGACGAGCGGATCCACCAGGCAAATGGCAGACAGAGCCGCCAGACACTGTGCGCCTGCCACATAGAGTCCCCGCCAGGGCCTTGCTGCTGAGTGGGCGCATCTACAGCGCCCCGGTGCCCAGGTCCTAGGAAGTGCTCGGAGCAGGACAGCGAGAGACACCCAGGCTGCCCGTTCTGCCTGATAACCATCTCGCCCCTTCCACGGAGGCCTCGCCCGCGGGAGGGAGGTGGGGAGACAGGAAGCAGGCCCCAGGGAGCACAGAGCTGAGCCAACAACACCCGGGCGTGCGCACATGTGTGTTCACCAACGCTCCCACATCGCGACGTGTGTGCACACAGAACTCTCGTATCTGACAGCTGGGGAGCTGGACACCCATGTGGGTGACGGAGGGACCTGGTTTGTGTTGTTTTGGGGTGATGATGGTTAGAGGGGTCTCTCATCTTAGAGACACCCGATTACATGACGTGAGGATTGGGGTAGCCCTCAGATCAGCTGGGGAGGGGGTGTGCAGATTCC